>NC_068276.1:0-99632 GCF_025860055.1 Xyrauchen texanus
GCTCACATCATATTTGGCTGTCAGTATGACGTTAAATATTTCACATTCGTGTCTGATGAAATTGCTCTGGTGCAGTACAAACATGACGATGGAGCCATGTACAACACACGGGATGTGAATATATTTCTGGGGGCCTTTACAACAGCACATGCACGGTTAGAATTGTATAGCCTTATGGATAAATTGGGTGACAGATTGTTGTATAGCGACACAGACAGCGTTATCTTTATCTCTAGAGACGGTGATTGGGACCCTCCTCTGGGTCCTTATTTAGGAGATCTGACTGACGAAATCGGCAATGATGATCACATCACAGAATTTTGTTCAGGAGGGCCTAAAACATACGGATATCGCACTGCAAAAGGTAAAGTGTGTATGAAAGCAAAGGGTATAACTTTGAATGCTGAAAATTCTATGGCGATTAGATTAGACACTTTGATCGGTCTTGTTGACAGTTATGTAAAATCGCATGACACCAAACACGTCCTAGCCTACACAGACAACATTGTGAGGAATAAAAAGAACTTCACTTTGCAAAACAAGTCAGTTGTTAAAAAGTTTCAAGTGGCGTATAATAAGAGGCTGCTTTTCCCTGATTATACAACTCTACCATATGGCTACTAATGATTTTTTAAACCACCGCAGTGTGCGGGAGGTTGATGGTTTTGATTTTAGACTTCAACATCCTTTTTCATGTGTAATAAGTGGACCTTCAAATTCTGGAAAGTCTTATTTTGTAAAAATGTTGTTGGAAAATGCTGTAAATATGATTTCTAAAAAGATTGAAAACATTGTGTACATTTATGATTGCTGGCAACCTATGTATGATGAACTGTATAAATTGTATAACATTAAATTTGTGGAAGGAATACCGCAATCTCTGAATGATGATGTTTTATTACCTGTCAATAAAACAAATCTGTTAATAATTGATGACATGATGAAGGAGGCAAGTGGAAACTCTGAAGTGGAAAAGTTATTCACTCAATACGTTCACCATAGAAACCTCAGCGCTATTTATATTGTGCAGAATTTATTTTTCCAAGGTAAATCCAGCAGAACCATCAGTTTGAATACAAATTATTTAATATTGTTTAAGAATCCTCGTGATAACAATCAGATAAATGTGTTGGGAAAACAAATGTACCCCGGAAATACAAAATATTTTATGGAATGATATCAAGATGCTACCAACCAGCCTTTTGGATACCTCATGATAGACTATAAAGCAAAAACCCCTGAATGTTTTCGTCTCAGAACGGGGTTGCTTTCAAACCAGCCAGTAGTTTACATTCAAAAAAGAAAACCGTGATTTTGGTAAAATGTCTGCTAGACTATCTAGAAACCTCCCCCTGTTAAAAATGCTATTTAAAGCGACCCCCATGCAAAGGCGTCTTATTATGCAATCAGCATCTGACGAGCTCATTTTAACATTGTGTGAGATTGCATTTAATGTACTCTATGGCACAATCCCACTAACGAACCAGCAACACAAACGGTTGAAGAGTAGAAAGACTGAAATTAAATACATAGCCAATAAAAAGATTGGTGTGTCCACAAAAAAACGCATGCTCAACCAGAAAGGAGGATTTCTTCTTCCGCTTTTGAGCATAGCAGTCCCCTTTATTACAAGTCTGATAAGGGCTAAACAAGGTTGAAGATGGAGTATGCTGAGAAGCTGTTTTTAGTGTCTCAAAACCAAATAGATAAACTGAAGATGTCCAATACCCGAGAGTCTATTCAAAAAACCGTGGAAGACGATCTGGATGTTGCTATAAGTAATATTTTGAATAAAGACAATTTGGATACTCATGAGAAGGCTAAGCTTTACACCTCGGCTTTACAAAGATTTTTAACGGTAGTTAAACAGGGTGATCGAGATAGTAACACATTAACGCTTGCATTAACATCCCCCAATGAGTCTCGCAAAGAACAATCTGTTAACCCTGTTGAAGATATTATAGTAGATGTATTGAAAAATGTCCCATTGAGATGTGTGAAAAATGCAAGATACATCATGGATAAAATGTCTAAAGCCAAAGAAATGGCATCTTGGAATGATTCGGGGGAGTTTGTATTTAAAGGCATTACTATACAGGGATCACACGTGATGGATCTTGTAAAGAGTATTACGGCTCCACATAATATTAGGGATGACCGTAGACCTCATGGATGGACTGAGTTTTTGCAGGCAATTGCTACTTTAAACATTCCCTATTCAACAGAGCCAAACCATAAGGTTAGACATGTAATAAGTTCATTTAAAACCAAACCGTCTACATCGCCCTCTACCTCTATGGGTCAAAGAATGTATTTAAGTACGCCTTCTTCTAAAGATTCAGATGTATCACCGTTTAAATCACCGTCTCTTGACCAAAACGTATGGCTGTCATTTTGATATTGTATAATTGTATATTCATTTTTGTACAAATTAATCATATGGTATTCAATAAAGCTATGACATTGGTACATTTGACATTGTGCTCTTTTTATTTATTTGAAGCAAACATTTACAAATCATGTGTTTAACATAAACGTTTCACCCATTTGCACACATTGCATACACTTAAATGTAGTACTATTACAATGAGTTATCCTTAGTTTTTTCACAAAATGCGATACATATTCATCATTTTTAATTAAATCATCGCTATAAAGCATCATAACATCATCATAAGCACGACCTCGAATCATATGATATAGAAAGAAAATACAATGATGACCGCATGTGTCAGACATAAAATGCTGAACTTGTTTAGCTGAATATTGAATGCGTGTTGAATTAGTTTTTAGAAAGGCAGTGATTGATACAGGAAAACGAATAAAATCAGGACTATTACCGAAACTGTCAAAGAAAAATGCTGAACCATCCTTATTTATGTAAATTGCTAACCAGTGTTCACCGGGGAGATGTGCAGGGTCTGTGTTGATTATGGCTGACGTAGGTAATGTTCTTAAGGGGTCCTTCGGTAAATGATCACACGGTAGTACTCCAAGAAAATGTGTGTTTTGTGTGATTCTGTCTATAGCCGCTGTAAGTTGTATGGTATTCATGTTTTCAATTAATAGTAGTCAACAAGTACCTGTCTTCGGTTAGAAACTTCAATGATGTTGTCAAAAACAGCATAAAAAATCAGATTAATGGTTCTTGGAAGCGGTTGTCTGAAACGTAATTCTAGTCTGATATTCCCAGACTTAACAAGCGAGATGTGTTGACCACATTCTTCGTCTGGAGTGAGGTTGAAACCATAAAGTGTATAACCCTGCAGAAAATCTTCTCTGTCGATTACCAACGCTTGGTTTTTTAGATGTCTTCCAGACGAAAGTGCAAGCTGGTAAAATTCTCGCACGGCGGTGCCTGCTCCAAAGTCAGGTTGTAATGGTTTGGCGGGGTGTTGCTGACCATCCACATAAACAGCTAGAAACTCCAGATCGTAATGCTTAAATGCAAAAGGGTTTTTATCGTATGCCCCTGTAAAAGCATCATTATCGACCATACCCAATATGATGGATTTGGGTAATGTACCTAAAAACAGGTTTTCCTGGTTTGATACACGGCCTCCAGCTGGTATGGAGAAATTTTTCAGGCAGACCCTGTCAATGGGGTATTTGGCAGTTGTTGAGAGTAGTGCTTGAGCGTGCCCCAGTCTCACTCCTGGTGATACAGATACTTTTTTAACAAACAGAGAAGCTGTCAAAATATGCAGTTTGTATGCTATAGCATCACTCCTCATTAGACAAAATTCATCTTTGCCTCTTGTCAGACGGATTTTAATGTCCACCCCATTAAGCATTAGTTTTTCTTGAAAGAAAATATCACTGTGTATTGGTGATAAAAGCTCAACTACTGCACTTTCGTTGCTAAAGGCAGCCCTCTTTGTCAGACCAATGTTAGCCCCTGCCGGATCGCCTGCATCCATATGTCCGGCAGAATCTTTGTAAAATAAACCTGCTGAGAAAACACTTTCCAATGTATCTTTACCATAGTTTAAAAGGCATTCTATAATACATCGATAGGGGTAAGTGTTTGTACTCTGCGAAATTAACCTATCACCAAGCGATACGTCAACCTGTGAAAAAATAGTGTTTATGGGATAATTGACCAGTCCAACAGGAGTCCCATCTCTGATATTTGAACCGTCCGGATTTGTGATTTTAACACGCATGTAAAGCAGTGTATTATTTAAATCTATATAATCTTCACCATTCCCCGCTATGAAAAATTCCAATGGAGCGCTGTCCGATATCGCAGATAGAGGAGGGATTTCAATGTATGTGTTTTTTTCAATAGCCGTCTGAGTCATCGGTACTGTAAACAGATCCAGTTCGGATTTAATACACTATTCGGACATGGTGTGTAGTAGTGCCATGGTTTAGAATATAGTTTTAACAGATGAAAAACGCTTCACAGCTCTCTTTCGTTTTCGTTGCCTAACTGCGGTTTTCTTAGGGGTTTCCTGGTTTTCTTTACCGCCTGACCACTCCTCCCCCTCCTCATTCCAGGTGGTTTAGACCTCCGTTTACGTAACATAACCATTAACCCCGAACCGTCTTGAGATTTATCATTATTATTAAAGGAATGTGTCATAGCTCTGGTAACAACGTCGCTGGCTATGTTTTTAGCAGCGTTTTTAAGGTGTGGTTTGGCTATGCTGAAACCTCTTTTTAACAACGGAAGAGCCATTCGAAACAAACCCCTGAAAAGGCCTCAGAGCCCCGCCCCATACATGACCCCTCCCCCAGAAAACCCCGGCATTCCACCGCCTGCTTGAGTTTTATAATAGTTTACATAATGAGTGGGGTCCATTTGGTACGGATTATAATACGCCATTTTTAAAGGATCGGTTGTTTCACAGGCCTGAAGTGTAGTTTAACGACGACTTTGCTGTAAGAAAATGGCACTTCCCTGTTTCTGTCGTCTTTGAGCTCAATACAAATCTCTCCAATAGAATGTTTATTCACTGACACATAGTGTACTCTGTCATATGCAACACTGACTATTTCACGATCCGATCCGGTTATATGTACACATCTCAAAAGCGGGGCATGTGCATCACCCACAGATTGATATTCGATAATATCTGTGTACATGTACATGGTGTAAAACCCTCCATTTATGTCTGCTTGGTGTGGCGCGTACACTGGCGTAAAACCGGGTTCGATGCTTTCATTTCCAGTATAATCATTTACAGCTACCAATGGTTTCTTCGGTATTACACCCAAAATAATGGCTAGTTTACCGTGGAATGTTAAGGAACTTCCTGGTTCTGCCATCATGAACACTTTGTTTTTCACATGATCGTAGCCAAGACGTGCATGCCGAGGTAGCATAGCATTTAGCTCCTTAATTACAAACAAAACTTCGTCATAATAACCACTTTTCAGCTTTATCTTCACAAGATGATTGATTCCGTCGATAACCTCTCTGAATTGGACTTTCGCATCATCATCAGTAATAGTGTACCATGATCTAGGGTATTCAATTTCAGCCACACCCACCTCCCAACGACCTTTTAAGTTTATAGGTTTGGCTAATCTTGTTCTGTAATTTGAAATTCGGTTTTCGGGGTAAAGATCTAATGAAGCATTGCATGGGTATGTAACATAAAACCCTGCTTCATCCATGACCGTTTACTGCAGAAATGAAGTCAGGTAACAAATGTTTTATTTTTATATACTTTAAGAGGTTTGTAGATCTACAACAGCTTTTTCATTAACCCAGCTGTCAAACTTCGGAGGCCACCCTACCCATCGTACGAGCACCATGGATCTTTTACCGTGCTTCTTCTTGTCTAATATCTTTTCTACTTTAAAAGCTTTGTCCTTATCCACAATAATTTTTTGTAACTGCTCTTCATAAAATGATCCATCGATAACGTCGCCATCGTAATCAGATAGTTTGTAGACTGGTGGTTGTCGTGGTATACATTCGTTTATAGTGAAGAACTCATCTGTGTAGTTTTGTTCATAACCCTTGGTAAAAGGACCCCTCATCTTTGATATTCTAACCACGTCGCCGATTTTGAATTTAATTACAGGCATCTTCTTACACACATTACCATACAAATTGTCATAGACGACCGGTTCATTTTCTTTGTTGACATCTACAGGCCTCATTTTAATACTTCTGTGATAACTACTGTTGTATCCTTGAATAATGTCTTGTAAAACATTGATGTAGCGTTTAGAGTTTATAGCTGTTAAATAATGCCACATCCGTCCTTTTAACGTTCTATTAAAACGTTCAATAACGCTTGCTTGCAATTCACTCCCCGTGCTGAAAAGGTAAATGTTGTGTTTTTTAGTTAGTTGTTGGAAATGCTTGTTAAAAAATTCCTTCCCCTTGTCAGTCTGAATTTTCTGAGGGATTCTACCCTCTTGTAGTATTGAATTAAAGGCATTGGTCACCGCCAATCCAGTCTTGTTCTTTATACAACGTACCCATGCATATTTGCTAAACACGTCTATACATGTGAGAAGAAATTTAGTATTGTCATTTTCCGTAGAATATATTGACATATCTACCAGGTCCATTTGAAACTGTGTATCAATACCATAAACAACGACCCTATTCCTTTTAAAATGATGTCGCAGTGGTCTGTGGAGTGTATAAGCATCTTGACTGGCTAACCAGTCTGAAACTTCTTTATCACTTAGCAAATCACCACTTTCCTCTAATACACTACGTTTTAATCTACTCACACCCCCTAAAGAGCCGGGGTTTGATGGTGTGTAGTACACCTTATGCAATTGCTCGGTCATGTTAACAGATCAGACACCACCTAAATAATGAAACAGTGATTCTATAAAAGTATCCTTTTATTTTAAAATCAGGGGTAATCATACAATACATGCTCAAATAGTCAAATAGAAACACCAACATCAACCAATGTCTAGATATTGTAGGAAATTAACGCATGTATCAGTATTTTTGTCAATCAGGTAATTAACCAGAGTATCAACATTTTCAAAGACATGACTATCACTCCTTTCGTTTCTTGACAATAACATCACACATGTATCCGTCACAAATGTACATAAGCATATTATATCAGATATTTTACAGACATTATCGCATTCAAACAATGAATTTAGAATGTTTTTAAGCAACAAACAGGGAGAATCATTCTGGTAGGCATAGACTTGTATCATTTCAGTCCAATTGTTTGATAGACCTCTGACTATATCCATGTGTTTTTTTAGACAAATCAGCCGTTTGTTAATATAGGGTTCATTTACAAGCTTGTTTTGTCCAGAACGTTCGTCATTAATGATCTTATACAGCATATTGGTTATTTCACATTGAAGTCGATGTCTCAGAATAAATGTAATCAGGCCAGTAGCTCACGCAGCAGTTCCCCATTGTTAGCATCAAACTTTGGACCCAGCCGAACAGCCTTTCCAACCGTCCACAGCGTCGTAGACAGCCTGTTCACAGGTATCATTCACCAGCTTCTCACGGATTTCACGTACTCTCTGTAGAATGTTCGGCTCCTCTCTTAGTTCACACAACACGCCTTCGACAACTCCATGGATTCTCTTAGGATGCGGTGTCAATCCAAATGGTTTTAAAGCCTGGCCGATGACTTGGTTTAACACAGGTTTAAACAGTTTACTGGAAATTTCTTCAAAATGAGTGTAAAAGAAATACTTGTCAGGATCAAACAAGCATGTGTGCTGGATCTGACTTGGGTGATCCACTTCACAACCGTAGCACAACTCTTTTAACTTTAAATCGAGGAGATGATCCAGAATGACCACTATGACAGCTTTTATGAAATTGAACCCCTTCACACCAATAATGCCATCCGTGTCGTCCTCTCCCTTAAGAGCCGCTGCATCCGGAAGTGGGCATCCTGATCCGTGGGATAAAATGAATGTTAGATTGCTGTAGCCAAGCTCCATGCAAAACTTGTCAAGCCAATGGCCGATGTCAGAAGACCCTACAACAGGGTCATCTCTTGCTGAAGTATCTGGGTCATTGAGTGATGCGACGGGCCCAGGAAGATATGTAGTAAAGTCTTGAGACATGTTGGTTTGAATGTTGGTTTGAAATGCGGTCAGTCACCGCCAGCCTTTAAGGTCTGTAGAAGGTGGGCGGTGTTACACGGTCACTCCCACGCTTTTTCGGGGTCAAACAGGCTGACCTTGATTACATTGTATTGGTCATTTGCATCACACCATTTAAACAGGTTGTCTATCTTTGAAAAAACATCATTCAGTATAGGAATATCTTTCCACTGAAACAAAAACTTCATTTGGAAACATTCATTGTGCTCTGTCTCTGGGAAAGGACACCCTCTGTCACTGAGACCCTGTTTGTCCTCGCTGGTAAGTATGTAGACATGGTCAGCCACCCTCTTGATAGTGTGGTTACCAAACACACGGTCTCTTGGAAATGATTCTGGAGATGCTCCATTATTCAGATCCCTCCAAACACGATTGTAAAATACATCCCAGTCCTTTTCCGTGAAATACAAACAATGGTCTTCATCCACTGCATCACCCTTGTTGAATAACTTAACAGTACAAGATGTTCTGTCAAAGTCGTACACACACAAATGTGTGCTGTTTAGATGAAATTCATATTTCAGATCTTCTAACGGCTCATGGAGAGACCTGGTCATGCCTGGACCATGACATCTCCTCGGAGCCCAATATATCTTAGTAAGTCTTTTTACATCATTTAACATTGTTTTTTTAGGAGTGCTGGGAGCAGCCATTGCACAAGTGGAAATCACAAAATACTTGCTGAATAGTTGCAATGAACAAACCTAACCCTTTTTAAATACACCGATGGGGGTATCAGAACAGACACGCCATATCACAGCATGTAGCCTACAACTGCCGGAGGGAGGGGAGGGGGGCGGAGGGAAAGGTCAAATGTACAGCAATTAAACCATAAATCAGGGCCATAAATAATTTTTTGTCACAACGTACATAATACATACTACTTAGGCCTATAAAGACTTCTGAAAGATTGCATATTTTGACATTAGAAAGAGTGCTAATAATAGTATGTTAGAGACTAATATATATATATAATAGGCTATATAATCATTATAATATATAATAATTATCTTAATCCTAATTTATGTTTCTGTATAAGCAATTTTTTTCACGGTTCTTATTCACGTTGGAGGGGAAAAAAACCCGGCCAATTCCTGAATATTGATTAATCTAAATTAGATTGCAATTTTCCGAAGCGGGTGCAACGAATAAAACGGGGCGGAAACACAAGCACGAAACTTGTAGTCTTGTACATTGATAATAGTATACAATTTATTAATAACATACATTTTATTTATAAATTGGGTGTTCGTCAACTGACTGCCGTCGGAGTTTCCAGTGTTGACAGCTCCGTAAAATATCCTTGGATGAACTGTAGTTTTGCTGTAGGCCAAAGCCCGTCTACGGACATTCTCTGTAGGCCTATTATAGCTACTGAAAAGTAGGCTAGCTAGCCTACAATACACAAATAACATTTTAAATTACTTCCGTCTATGAACAAATAAAGTAGCCTTGATGTCATAAATACAAAAGCATGATTTTAATACTAATCCCTGCCCTTACCCTTAAACTTAAAAATGCATTTATATCACATCCATAGAGATTGCAGCTCTTTATTGGAAACAATTGAAATGAAACGACTTTTTTTATAGATGAAATATAATCTATTTTATTTTTGTTGACAGACATGCAGCGCATGTTCAAACTGTTGTTACTAATCTGCGATTTTTATAATTCTCTGGTAAATGTTTTATTATCAACCATATCTATTTGTCCTTATCAGGCAAAATATTGATGTTATTTTTTCATGCACTTTTACTAAAAAGAAAAACATGCCATTGTAAATCATAGTTGTATTACAAGTAAAACATATCTCCGCTCTAACATATTTTGCTATGCAATCATGTGCAAGCAGACAAAAAAATATTTTTGAATAACTGTTATATTAAGAGCTGGGATAGGCTCCAGCCCCCCGCGACCCTGTACACAGGATAAGCGGTTGACGATGGATGGATGGATGGATGGATGTTATATTAAGAGAAATCTGTATCCTTCAAATAATAGCTTATTTGTAAATTGGTTATTTGATTACGCTATTTGTGGTGATATGGTAAATAGTGAGAAGTTAAGAGAATAAATTTAACTTGCATGTCAACACGAGCGTCTCAGCAGGCTTGTTTTAGCACCATGACACAAATAGCCATCCTAACGTAACAATTTTGATTATTGAACTATAAGAAGAAAAAAAATGCCATGCAGAAAGAATAGGCCTAGGCTACTTTCAAAAAAAATTTTTTTATATTATTCTCGCCAATTTTACAGTTAACGAAGAGAAATGGTCTGATAAGATTATCAATACACAGTACACTTGTCTACGTTGAATTTATCTCTTCCTTTTAATCTTTAGGCCAAAGGTGTTTAAGTTTACGGCCCGTCTTTGCGTGGAATATAGGCAGCTTTCGCGACCAATTGTAAAGACCTCTTGCACGCCCATTACTCCAGTTGCGGACCAATGCGGGGGGAGTTCTGTCTCCTGCTGCGTTAATTTCGTTGAATCTCCACCTATTCCGCTCACTAACTAGCCTACATTGGATTTTTTTGGGCGAAAATTAAAATCTATCAAAATGAACCAATCCAGTTCATCAGGGTAAGTCTTGTTACTTGTTTGATTTGGTATTCCTTGTTCAAGTTGTTATGAGTGATCCCCAGCTGAAAAGCGTGGACCAGCTTGAAACCTTCATAAAAAAAATCCCAAACACAGCTAAGTTTTTTTTTGTGCGTGTTCTAGGACTATTATTTTGTATTAATTTTTGCCCTGTCGTTTCTTTGTTCTTGTTTTCTTCTATTAGTTCTTGTTTTGTCTGATCTTATTAGTCACCAGTTTGCTTTAGTTCTTACTCATTGTGTTCCACACCTGTTTATATTTGAATTATCGTAATCACGTGTTAATGTACCCTTATTTTGATTTAAATCTTTGACTGGTTGTTGTCTTTATATTATGTGAAGCTGTTGCATTTTTTTTCTTGCTTCATGATGGATTACTTTCTCTGTTTTTGTTTAAGCAGAGAACCTGTTTTTAGATCCACATCTCCTCTTCCTTTGTCTATCAGCCATGACATAGCGGCCTAAGATTGCTATAGGTTGTTTGTTTTGCATGTATTTGTAATATTTGTCTAAAAACAGTGATGCTGTCTTGTTTTTTCAGAGATGAGCGACAGCTACCCCAAGAATTTTTGGAAGAGGTCTCCAACATATTACTCGACCTTAAATGTAGATTGGCATCCATTCATGAGGACATGGACTTTGTCTATATAAGAATTGAACAAGTTCTAAATGTATTGTCCAGGTTTTCTGAAACCAGTTTAATACCAAATGCTCCAGAAGTTTTGCTGAATCTGGTGTCTGCATTGGAAATACTAGACAGTTGTCAGTGCACAGTTCTTAATCGTTACCAAGCACCAATTATTCGATCAGGAAAATGGGACGCCCTCGTTTTGACATATCTAAAGAGCACATTGAATTCCTTCTTCATTTTGACTTCACTGTTCCTGAAATTGCTAGACTTTTGGATGTGAGTGTTAGAACAATTAGAAGATGAATGAAAGAATTGGAGTTATCAGTGAAGCAGAGTTTTACAGACATTAGTGAGGAGGATCTCCAACGAATTGTGGCAGACTTTCTTACAACCACTCCCAACTCTGGATACAGAATGGTCTCTGGATATCTGAGGAGCATAGGCATAAGGTATGGCAAATAAGATGCTTACTATATTGTACTCCAAAAATATGTTCTTAACCTACAAGTTTTACTTAAGAAATAAAATAACTCTAAAATTCAAGTCAACAAACTTGCATTATCACATGTACGGGATCTATCTTAAGTTCAATAGCCTGAACTATACTTAAAAGAAAAACTTTTGCCATGTATTTAGTGTTATGCATTTTTTCCCCTAAAAGGATCACTCAGCAAAGAGTCCAAGCAACTCTCCGATCCATTGATCCAATTGGAAGTGTCTTACGAGGCCTTGAGGTCATGTTCATACCAAGAATACCCTACTCTGTTCCCTCGCCACTGTCACTTTGGCACATAGATGGAAATCACAAGCTTGTGAGGCAAGTCTTTGTTTACTTCATAATATTCAATAATTTAAAGAATTTCAAATTCAACAAAATCCACAAATAAAAAAACAAACCACTGTTCGCCCATACATCATGGAGACAATACAAGTTAAAAAAAAAAAAGTCTTACAGACTTTCAATCTTGAAATTAAAATGAGTAATCAAATTAATAGATGGCAAAATTTGGGATACAGTGTCTTTTATTTATGATGGTACATCTTTTTTTAATAGTAGTACATTAGTTGATCAGTTTTCCTTTTCCGTCAATTAAAAGCAAACTTTGTTCCAAAAGAAATTTCAGTTTTATAATGTATTTTACCATCAACATACTTGGAAGACGTTTATTTGTGAAAATATGTTGTTGTTTTTTAATGTAATTGTGCAATTTTAAAACTGATCAGTATGCAAATGGTTATAAATGTTTTATAATGTTATATTTTAGCTATGTGTAACAAAAATGTAAACTAACCTTTTTCATTATTTTAGTTTTCCTTTTAACAATGTCAGTTACATATTATGATTGTGGAGAATTATAGAAGTTGACATGATGTGAAGGCCAAGAATGGTAATTCTCAGAATTTGTCCTCTGCATTTAACCCATCCAAGTTAGTGCACACACATTAGGAGTACTGAACACACACACACACACACACACACACACACACACACACACACACACACACACACACACACACACACACACACACTAAGGCCAAAGGTCAAGTTATAGGTTTTTTGGACTGTGTAATATATTCACAACCAACAATGCTTACAGTAAAAAGAATAAAAAGTTTGGTTTCAATCTTGCTTTCGTGCTTACCGTGAATTTTTCAACATCTCTCTTACATTACTTTCAATCTTGTACAGAAATGTACATACATTCATTTTTCAAGAAATGTGAGGCATTTTGTGTGTGCAATTTCTTGGATTTGTGTGTAAAGTTTTGAAAAAAGAGCCAAAGTTTTGAAAATGTTTATAAGCAGCTGAAAAAACTAATATACACTATATTAAATGCATACAGTATTCATCAGCTATACTTTCCAAGATGCACTTATTTGTAACAATCCTATCGCATGTGTTACTTTGGAATAATTGTTATTTTGCTGTTCTTATTTTAGATGGCGAATAATTGTTCATGGAGGAATTGATGGGTATAGCAGGAAAATCATGTATCTTCAAGCAAATACTAACAACAAAGCCTCAACGGTGCTTCAGTGTTTTTTGGAGGCTGTACAGAGTCATGGATTGCCTGTTCGTGTCCGAAGTGACAAGGGTGGTGAAAATGTTGATGTTGCTCGTTTCATGTTAGAACATCCCTTAAGGGGATCAGGTATTTTAACTTTCAATATTTCTTTATTTTTCAACTTACAATGTCATCCCCTGTACTTAAAAGGTGCGCACCAACAACATAATGAATATCAACATCTCATTCCATATCTTATAGCATGCGCATGCTATAAGATATGGAATGAGATGTTGATATTCATTATGTTGTTGTTTTTTCTACATTACTAACACAACCAACATTGCACCTTTATTTCTTCCTTTTTACTTGGCAGAAAAAAGGAGCATGATCACAGGCAGAAGTGTGCACAATCAACGAATTGAGCGATTATGGCGTGACTTGTGATGCTCGGTTCTCAGCAACTATTATGCAGCCTTCCATCATCTTGAGGACTCTGGCTTTCTGGATCCCAACAATGACCTGCACATCTTATGTCTACAATTTGTCATGATTCCTAGGATAAATGCACACCTTAATATTTTCAGAAGCACATGGGACCGACACCCTCTTTCTTCACAAGGCAACAAATCTCCTCAGCAACTTTGGATTTCAGGACAAATTTCAAGTACAGAAACATTGTGTGATCAGGTGGAGTAAGCCTTGATAGCTGGGTATTTCTTTATTTAAAAAATAAATAAATAAATAAATATTTTTTCACAAAATCCTTGTAATTTTTTTCCCTCCGTTATTTCAGTTGGAATCTGATCAGTTGAGCATTGACTGGGATGGACCGGTCGTCACCGAGATTGATGAAGAATCAACAGTTTCTGTTCCAGAACCCCCTTCCTTACTTAGGGAGGTGGTTGTGGCCAAATTACAGGACAGTATTGACCCTTTCATGCACAGTAACACATTTGGCATGGAGGTTTACAAGGAAGCTGTGAGAGTTGCCTCTGCTTGCACATTGGATTGATTTTGTTTAATTGCTTGATGTATTATTAACAGCAAGTAGGCCTAACTGTAATTACATTGTGGTGTAAATAATATAGAAACAGATGTATGATTATTGTTTTATTCCCATGCTGCTTAAGAGCCATATACAGAAGCAACCCCTTTTCAGTGGTGATGATAGTCAGAGAACATTGTTAATTTTGTTTCCACTGCTTAAAACAAAACAAAACAAAACAAAACAAAAAAACGATACCTGTCACTGTTTGTAATGTCTGGTATCATCAACTACATAAAACATGTAGCTATATCTTCAATAAAATAAAATAAAATAATCGTGAATGTGTCAGAATAATTTATAAAATAAGTTTTCTATAACTAATTAAAATGGGTGGGTTTTTATTTTTGGGGGGGGCGGTGGTTTCATGGGCGGGTAATTGACCAATTAGAAGACTGAAAATTGCAGGAACCTTGGGAAGGCAAGCGTTGTACGCATATCTCAGGGCAGCCCGCCAAATTTGAACAGAGCTGCGCGCCTCATTTAAGTGGTATAATGCAGAGCGGACGATTTCCGTAAGTTGCAGTTATTTATATCTTAATATGTATTAAGTTGATATTTACGACGTTTTAATGTATAAAAGCAGACTTTATCATTGTTTGCTGGGTCTTGGCTACAAGCTCATTCTCGTTACCATAACTAATTTCTGCAGCAAAAATAAGGAGGTGGTCTTGTATAACCTGTTAAGGTGCCAATTTTTAAGAATACAATTATGTAATGTTTATTTTATTTTATTATTATTGTCTGTAAGTTCTGCCTGTACATAACAAGGTTTCTTGAATGTCTTGTTCATTATCAAATGGTGATAAGGTTAAATACAGGTAGGCTGTAACAAAAATGACCATTTCAATTCTTAAAAGTGTGGACAAAATAAACAGTTACGATACAGCTTATTGTGATTATTAAACTTTAAGAGGCTATGACATAAACGTGAGCGCTACAAATTTCAAAGTTAAGAGAAAAAAACTATTCTCCCGGTTTCAGTGCATTTTGCGACCAATGATTAAGTTAGCGTACGCTTATGCCAAGTGATTGCATAATCTAATATTGATGAATTATAGTAATTATCAGTGCTCGAATGGAACCAAATGTTATGGGTTGTCCCCACCATAGCCTATAGGCTGTTTTTTTTTTGTGGGTGGCATGATGTTGAAAATTTTGATTTAACGTTAGCTATCTAATTTAGGCTACACGTGCATTTTAATGTTTTTGAAGGCCAAAAAAATCTGAAAATAATACCTTAAATCCATGTCAGTGGCATCAATTATTTGTCAAGCAGATGATCAAAGATCGGTGTCAGCAACTTGTTTCTTTCCTGTATGTTTTTGGACTTATCAGTCAAAATATTGGTTCAATTTCTCACTCAAGTTGAGCAAAGACTAAAAATAAGATACAAACGATGATTCACTGAAATCTGAATTCCCAGTGCTGATACTGGTGAAATATTCGAACACATTCGAGGACCATACTATTATTATTATTTTACAATGATAGATAATACTAGCCTAATATATTTAATAGGTGCTTAATTGTGTTGTTAAATCGAGCTTATATTTTCTGTAATTATCAAAGAACGTGTTAGGAATGTAATAGCCTACTTTTGAGGATATTCACCGAAAAAATAAATTTTTACATAATTGTATGTGTTTTTTTCGGTTGAAGGACGATAAGATTCAAAAGAGAACGCAATACTGGCGCACTGTCCAAAAGAGGGGGTGGGGTACTTTATGTACACTGATTTGAGTTTTCAATAGCGTTCTATCGCGATATTTTTCTCCTATTTATTTATTTGCATTTGTTCCCTCGAATTGCGTTATATTTTCAAGCTGAATAAATTATTATGTTGTTATGTGTTTTGTCAGATTAGCATTTATTTCTAACTTGACTCTTATTTCCTTACAGAGCAGAACGTGAGCGATTACAAGCTTCTGAAATGCTTGTTAGAGCATCAGACTTGATCAGAGGACAACAAAACATAACATCGTCATCCACATTCATCCCGACTCAGTCTCATCCCCACACAAATTCCCTTACCTTAAATCCCCAGCAACACCATCCATCCCACTGCCATTCTCACACAGACATCCACACCCGTTCCCCGTCCCACACGTTCCAATCCAATCATCCAATCATCTTCAATTTCTGGACTGTTGGACACAAATACACTGTTGCAAAATGGTCCAACAAATGGCATTCTGACACCCTCACAATCTAATTTTGTATCATACATTCCAACGCCACTGCAGAGCTCAAGACAGTCCACCATCCAAAGTTTTCAACCAACCTCGATTCCAACAGAACTGCATACAAATACACCCTTCGTGTCACAAAACAACCTGCAAAACAATGCAACACCAGCTACTCTGACACCTCTGTCTTCAGTGACATATATGCCTACACAACCTCACACATTTAGCAGAAGGAGAACACAGACAGAGACTGTGTTAAGGGGTCTTTTTAGCCCATACAAAAAAGCACAGACTAAAAGTTCTTTTCAGTACACACAAACCTTCTGTTGTCTGGCTGAAGTGAACTGTAACCTGCCTCCTTCCCAGAAAGAACGCCAAATTTTGGCTTTATCTGGCCTAGGCTTGAAAAGGGTGGTTCTGATGTGCACGACAGGCACATTTGAAGAATTAAACACCCATCTAACCAGTGCTTACCCTCTTCTCAAAAGTGCACATGGCTTTAAAATACTGAGATGCACTCGAAGCCAAAACTTAATCGGCATACCGATTCCAAATTCTGGGTATTCCATACCTTATCTGAAGGGTCAGCGTGGCTTAAATAAAGCCACAGCCTACATTGCACCACTGCAAAACAACCTACCTTTGCAATCTGTAATGGCAGAAACATCAACAGAAGATATGGTAAGATTAATGTTTTAAGTGAAAATTCAATACACCTATATTGAGTAGGAAGACATTCTGAAATAATAGTAGTATAATTATAAATTATATATAAATAATTACTAGTTAATTAATACTGTCAAAAATGTTTAACATAATTATTCTTGTATAATATGTGTTGTTGTTGTGTGTTGTTTTTTGTAAAGGATGTTGTAAAGGAAGTCTGCCAGGAGTGCTCTGGAGTTGTTTCCCTTTTTGACCTGGAGAAACACATTAAACAGTGCAAAAGGTAAATTTCCTTGTTATTTTGTTATCTTTCTCTTCTTTAGCAGACCAAACCCTTTTTTCATCACCTCTTATGATTTTCATTCAGATAAAATAATGAAGTTAATTATTACTTTGTTTAAAACTTTGTTATATACTTATGCTTATTCTTTAACCCAGACACTTGTTTAGATGCAATAAAACATAACTGGATTGAGAATTCCACATAAAACCATGTTTTTTAATTTTTTCAGATCCAAAGGGCAAGATCACCAAACAGAAATGCACCAGAGTACTTCGTAAGTCTTTATTCTTTAATCGTCTATTTTTTGTAATGTATTTAGTAATTAAGTATGCATGCATGTATATGTAAATATATTAGAATATATCTGAGGTGGCAGTTATAAATGCCCATTAATACACATGTAGATGAAGTTAATATACAGTGCACACTACAGTAGACCTTTCTGGATACTTTGTTATATTACAGCTTCAATATACCTTTTTCACAGACTGATGACGTGTTTAAACAGTCATCAGCATTGTAAATCAAGTTTGTTTTATATTTGATTGTATTTTTGTTTATGTGGATTCACCTATAACACTATACTTTGTATTATATTACCTTTGTATCAATTTACAAAAAACTAGTTAACGCTGCTGCAAGGGTGTTTCTAATACTTGGAGTTTTTCTTTTGCCTTTTGAGCAAATGGGAACACAAAAAATATATTTAATGTACTCCGTTATAGAAGTTTACCTAACTATGACGACCTCCGTTTCTGAGAAATGTGAAAAGGGTTTATAATTCAATGTTATGTATTGTGTGCTGCCCTGTTGTGGGATAATCTAGTCTGTCACTCAAACTGATAAGCAAACAAAGAATATCTGTATTGCATCAACATGCTATAATATTATATATCAGGTTTTATAAACTTATGAAAATTATAATCCTGTATTCCACAGCACCCCTCACCATGAAAACCCTTTACAAATGCAACCATCTTGGTCCTTAAGAGTGGTGCTGGTGCATGACCCATTCATGGACGTGTATAATTCAAAAGATGGTAATTTCTTTTACAGAACTTAAACTTTACCCTATGGTTTTATTTACTGTAGTTTTAGGAAGGTAGTTACTGTTTGAAGATGTCATTGATTTAAACGGTAAATATTTAGAAAAATGCTGAACTGAGTAAAGTTTTTATTTTATTTATTTTTTATTGCTGAAATCAGAGTTTTATTGCTGAAACTAGAGTAGTTTCCACTACTTGGTCAAAACAGTTTTGAACTCAGCAGAATGGACAAGACCAGAAGGCTGCATGTTTTGACCTGCCCAATCAAGACACCTTCTGCAATCAGGGCTATTGGTGAACTTGGGCGATCTGCCCTGTATATCAGGCCACAGGTAAATGCCTTTTTATTAGGGACACAAACATTAATTTTAGGCTGATTTTAATTAATTAGAACCATGCCAATGTTTTCCCTCAACTATTTTTTGGGAAAAGCACACTTTTTCTTACTTCAACGGTGTGAAAATAATTACAACTATAATTACAACTACAGCTATGCAATTGTTCAAACTATAAGTGATATTGCAGATTATTATAGGACTTTAAAAATTACTTGTCAAAAAGTGATGCAATCACTTTCTACCAATATGACAACTAATGATAACTAATTGTCAGATAACTTCAGATGGCAAGTAAACTAGTGCATATATTTTATCTTGTGTTCCTGAAATTCCTGATATTTTTGCCTTTACATTCCTGACTTAAAATGAGATATACTCAACAAATAACATGATGCATTAATAGACAAGATTGGAATTTTTGTCTTTGTTGTAGATGGACAATGAGATGACAGGCGCTGACCCAGATGAACTTTCAGAGGTGAACAATGTACAGAAAATATGAATATATTATACCTAATATAATACCTCACAGTTAATTAATCTCTAATCCATTCATTTTGACCCTGAGGCTACATCATCTGACGGGTCAGAGAATATGGAAATCCCAAACTATTCATCTCATTCACCACTGCCTGCGAGAAACCCCGTCCTCTCCGAATCAGAGGAAGAGGGTCCACCTGTCCATTCACCACTGCCTGAGAGAAGCCCCGTCCTGTCCATATTGGATGAAGAAGGTCCTGAAAATGTAATTCCGGCTTCAAACTCTGCAACTGATATTAATGAATTAATAAAAAAACTTCAGCAAAAAATACAAAGAGAGCCACCTAGAGCGAATATTATAAATGTGTACAGGGAGGATGTATTAGATTGTGCCATACGGGCCTTCCAGAACCAGAGGTTCAGTGCAGAGGCCCGCATTGATGTTGCATTTGTTGATGTCCAAGGCAGAGGGGAAGGATCAGTTGATGAGGGTGGGCCCAGACGTGAATTCCTGCGCCTTTTGATGCAGGAAGTTCAACACTGCAAGATATTTGAAGGGCCAGAGGAATCAAGGTCATTAGCCCTTCTTGGTGATGGTAAGTTAGTTTCACAGTCACTCTGTAATGTATTACTTCAGAATTTTGAAAGAATTTGTTTTGCTAATGTATGGCTTAATTATAACAAATTTTCTTTTATAGCTGTGCAAGAAGGGCTGTATAGAACCATTGGTAAAATGATTTCGGTGGCTGTGGTTCAGGGAGGGTTGCCGATCCATTTTTTTTCAGAGAGGCTGTACAGTCAAATTAGTGCTGTGCTGCCACCCATCTTTACTTTGGAGGAAGTTGCCGACCGTGACATCCGGAATCAGTTGGAGAAAGTAAGTACTTATGTTTGAGACTACATAATCTACAGTTTATCCATTTTGATCACAAGATCATTCAGTGGTTGCTTAGTAATTTGATTGTTTTTTGGTTGGAAGGGGTTAATACACTAACTTGATGAGATTGACTTGGGTTTTAATTAATGGAATATTCATAACATGGTTAATATAAAAATACAAAATAGAATTGTATTTGGTTTCATTTTTGATGTAAAGTAATGTTCATTTAATGAGGAGGAAAATGTGACTGTTAAGAGTAACGGACATGGTTTACATATGATTTACAAATAAATAATTAAATATAAAACTGAGGACTTTGCCTTCTCATTTCAGAACACCACTGCACGCCACTGGTTATAGTATATAAATCCTCGAACTTTTCTGAAGTAAACGCACAATGGCAAGTGGAAATACTGGTTTAATTCAGCCATATATGTTTGAAGCAGAAACTGATTCAGAAGAAGAATAGGAAGAGTGAATTATACAGGCTCGTATACAAAGTTGATGTATCAGAATGGTAATGCGTTTTATGTATTCCTCTCTACGTAGGACACATAGCGGCAAATAATGATTATCCTTTTGCTTGACTAAGTTATCAAACAGCTAATAATGTGTTACTAATGTTACACAAACCTTGTACAATATGTACAAACCCCTTACATAAACCCCTTTTGCATGTTCCTTTTCGCCATGTCATAGTCAAAGAGCTGCCTTCTAAAAATCAGCATCTTTACATTCAACAACTCAGAACGTCAGTGGAGAAAGGCATATAGTTCAACATACCATCGTAACATACATCATATACATAATTCACCCACAATATAGATAAATGTTACGGATTGTTCATATCGACAGAAAAAAGATAAGATAAGAAAGCCAAATGAGCTGGCATCTCTCCTCTGCTTCAGAGCGGTCATATTTAATGATATATGCTAAAACCCGCTCACACGTTGATCTGATTGGTTACAAGGTAGTTTGTGACGTAAGAAACACTGGCGATTTCAAACCGTGTTTTTGAGACTGTCTTTGATTCACTGCAGTTTTAAAGAGAAAATACTCAGCAATGCTGTTGACATGAATTTGCACATGGTTTGTCTTAAAGCATATTAAAACTAACACACAGACATATAAACAACATTAAAACTAGTTTTTGGTCTTTAAAACGCACTGTTTGGTGGGCTAGAGGGTATGTTAAGTATAAAAAATGTTAATATTGAGCTCTTGCAATGTTTTTGTGTTTCAGATCAACACAGCAGGATCTGTGGAGGAAGCAAGGGCAGCGATTTCTGACTTTGCTGACACCCCTAAGTGTTATGGGGGCCTTCACTTACATAAAAAATTTAGAAGAGCGGGATAGGGTAACACAGATTGCATTGAAGTTTTATCTTGAGGACAGACTTGCACAGGCTCTTTCACAGTACGTTTGTTTTTATTTATTTATCTTATTTCGAAATTTGTACTTTTGGCAATCCAGTAAAAAAAAAAAAAAAAAATATATATATATATATTAACTGAAGCATTTACTATGGTATATATTTTTTTTAAATCATTAATTTTCTGTCCTGTCTTGCACCCTTGGCTAAAGGAAGGTCTAATGACTTTGGGGGTCCTAGATGAGGTTGTGGCCAACCCCGAAATATTCCACACAGTGTTCACTGAATCTGTTGTGCCTTTAACTTCAACCGACATGGTCAATCTTTTTACACCAATTTTCTCTCCAGTTGGAAGCAACAGGAGGAGGTCTGAGAACAGAACTCTTGCTTTCTGGAGAGATTGGCTACTGGAGGTGGAAGGTAAGTTAAATGTTGAGATTTGCTGTATCTGAGTGTTTTAAAAGCAAATGTATTTCAGTGTTTCCCAACCATCTTCCTGGAGGCACACCAACAGTACACATTTTGGATGTCTCCCTTACATGATCCATCCATTTCAGGGATTGGGCTTCATCTGAAATTGCATACTCTGAGTGGCTTCCTCTTTTGAATTAGTATTTACTTTGCAGCCATTCAAAAAATAATATTATACAGTGTTGGGTAAGTTTCTCAAAAAAGTAATTAATTACTAGTTACTAAGTAATTAAGTGACAAAGTACTCTCTCCAAAATGACTTATTACTAAGTACTTTCTAAATCCTATATCAACCTCGACTACTTAAGTGATTCAAGGATGGACATGAAACTGCTCATAATAAATTCAAATAAATAATATAAAACTACATCAATTATTCTTATTAACCGTAACTGACCAAAGTATTACAAATGTGAGGATACATAAAAACATTTTAAAGTTAAACTTCAAATTTTAATGTTAATTCCACTAATGTATTATAATTGTTATTATAATTGTATTAACTAAAATTTTATCAGAAGTAACTGTAATTAAATTATAGAAGAAAAAAGAGTAATCCCTTACTTTACTTTTTCAAGGGAAAAGTAATTAAATAACAGTAACTAATTACTTAGTAACTAGTTACACCCAACACTGGTTATATATATATGAATGTGTGCACTATGAGCTCCTCAGCAAAGTCCATGCGCACTTCAATTGATTAGTATAATATTTGCCACATACTACATAGTAGAGAAGTACAGGATTATGAATGCAGCCTTGGAGTCTTTACTAATGAGCTGATGAGTTGAATGTGTTTGATTAGAAAGTCTGAAAATGTGCACTGTTGCCTCCAGGAAAAGATTTGAAAACACTGATGTCATCTGAGAAGTAAGTGTCTGGCACATGTCAGTGAGTGTTTACTTATTTAGCCTGGCATCAAGAGCAGACATGTATCTGTGTTGTATGTTCATTTCCTTTACATCATATTTTTATTACATTTTCTAGGGCTGTTAAGCGATTAAAATAATTAATCTAATTAATCACATGATGTGCTGATTAATTACTGTAATTAATCCCACACCAAATTCGTCTGAGAAATTACACCCAAAAGATTAAAGTCATTGTGTTAAATAAGAACAGCATCAAACGTCTAGGTTACGTATGTAACCTCAGTTCCCCGATGGAGGAGCGAGGCGTTGTGTCAGAGAACGACACTAGGGGTCTCTTGAGCGCCGATATTCACCTCTGTACTATGAAAAAAGGCCAATGAGAGTTGGCAGCCAGTATTTGCATGTCCGCCCCGGACATACGGGTATTTAAGCGGCGCAAATAAGGGAGTTCATTCAGGATTTTTCTGAGGAGCGGAAATGGTCCGGCCACAACAGGGGCTCGGCTCAGCGGCGTGGCAAGGGGGACACAGCGTCTCGTTCCCTCCATCGGGGAACTGAGGTTACATACGTAACCTAGACGTTCCCCTTCTGTCGCTCTCTTACGTTGTGTCAGAGAACGACACTAGGGGTCCACTTAAAAGCGCCATGCGCTGAGCCGTGTACGTGATCCGCTGATACAGGAGCGAGCAGGTATTCCTACGTGCAGAGCGACCAACTGTATCAGCCGCACGTACCCTTCCCCAATGCCCCATTTAAGCCATCAGGACTCCTTATCGTTACCCGGAGGAGGAACAAGGTGACGGCCGCCAACATGGGAACGGGCCAGCCTGGCTGGGCCTCTTTTCTCTCTATGTTTCTCGCATAGAGCAACTACGGCCGGGGCCCTTACGCGATTGAGGGAAGGGGGTCTTAGCCCTTGGTAGGGCGGGGAAGACCCTCGCGGAGGCCACACCTACCGGGAGGAGGCAAATTTGAGTGGCACATACATCGCATGGCCTATACCTAGGCCTTATCTTGGAACAGTAGTCGGTGGTAGCACCAGCCTCAAAGAGGGGAGCATACAGCACGGCACCTGGGGCAGCTGTGACTGCCTAAGGGAAACACGGTGTCAACTCACGTGAGGGGACAGAACCATGGTTTTACACACAGGGGAGTCCGAGCAGGAGGCCTTACCTGTGGGGCCCCTATACCAGTACAAGGTAGCTAGCGGTACCCGCAGTGGTTTGGGTCGGTGAGTCCCTCCGCGAGAACTGCGACCCGCAAGGGCTAGGGGAGGAGCCAACCAGTGTCCCAAGCCTGGGATCTCCTGGGAAGAAGGCGCACTGTTTCCCCTGGTTAGGGGAAGAGCGCTGGGTGCAAGCGATCCACCCGGTCAGATCGTCGGCGTGTCACCGAGTTCTACGGGCTCGGTACCTGAGAGAACACGGGACGAAACTGACTCAACTGCGGAGATTGTAGAATCTCGCAAAAGTGTTAGGTGTTGCCCAGCCCGCAGCTCTACAAATGTCTGCTAGGGCAGTGCCCCTAGCCAGTGCCCATGAGGGCGCCACACTCCTGGTGGAGTGGGCTCGGACCCGCAAAGGGGGGCACAGCCTGGGTGTGATAAGCCAGGGAAATGGCATCGACAACCCAGTGGGCGAGTCTCTGCTTGGAGACAGCGTTCCCTTTCTGCTGTCCCCCAAAGCAGGCGAAGAGCTGCTCAGAGCGTCTGGTGCTCTGTGTGCGGTCCAGGTAAATACGTAAGGCACGTACCGGACACAGCAGTGAGAGGGCTGGGTCTGCCTCCTCCCGGGGCAGCGCTTGCAGGTTCACCACTTGATCCCTGAAGGGTGTGGTAGGAACCTTGGGCACGTAGCCCGGTCGCGGTCTTAGGATCACGAAAGTGTCTGCCGGACCGAACTCCAGGCAGGCGTCGCTAACAGAGAACGCATGCAGGTCCCCGACCCTCTTGATGGAGGCGAGCGCGATCAGCAGGGCCGTCTTGAGAGAGAGGGCCCTGAGTCCAACTGAGTCAAGCGGCTCGAAGGGGGTCTCCGAGTCCCATCAGGGCGACCGAGAGATCCCAGGAGGGAAATAGGTTAGGCCGGGAGGGAATCATCCTCCGGGCACCTTTTAGGAACCTGGCGATTAAGTCGTGCTTGCCAAGAGACTTGCCATCTACCGTGTCATGGTGGGCCGCGATAGCAGCAACATACACCTTGAGGGTGGAGGGGACAGCCTCCTCTCCAGCCTCTCCTGAAGAAACACGAGCACTGACCTAACTGCGCACTTCTGCGGGTCTTCGGCTCGGGAAGAACACCAGTTCGCGAACAGACGCCACTTCAGAGCGTAAAGATGCCTGGTCGAAGGGGCTCTGGCTTGGTTAATAGTGTCTATGGCGGCTAAAGGTAGGCGGCTAGACCCTCCGCGTCCCATCCAGGGACCAGGCGTGGAGTTTCCAGAAGTCTGGGCGCGGGTGCCAGAGCGTGCCCGTCCCTGAGAAAGAAGGTCCTTCATCAGGGGAATTCGCCAGGGAGGGGCTGTCATAAGGAGCGTGAGATCCGAAAACCACGTCCGGTTGGGCCAGTAGGGGGCCACCAGAGTGACTTGCTCCTTGTCCTCCTGACCTTGCATAGCACCTGTGCAAGAAGGCTCACTGGGGAAAAGCGTGCTTGCGCAGCCCCACGGGCCAGCTGTGTGCCAGAGCATCTGTCCCCAGGGGAGCCTCTGTGAGGGCATACCAGAGCGGACAGTGGGAGGTTTCCTGGGAGGCAAACAGGTCTACCTGGGCCCTGCCGAACCTGTCCCAAATCAGCTGGACCGATTGGGGGTGGAGCCTCCACTCTCCGCCAGGCAAGGTTTGTCTTGACAGCGCGTCCGCTATCACATTGAGTTTGCCGGGGATGTGAGTGGCGCGCAGCGACTCCAGTCGCTGCTGACTCCAAAGGAGGAGGCGACGGGCGAGCTGTGACATGTGGGGAGCGTACTCCGCCTTGGCGGTTTATGTAAGCCACCACCGTGGTGCTGTCTGTCCTGACCAGGACATGTTTGCCACGAATCATTGGAAGAAATTTCTTCAGGGCAAGACGAGCGGCCAGCAGCTCTAGGCAGTTGATGTGCCAGCGCAGCGAGCCTTGGTTCCACCGGCCTGCGGCTCGCGCCCGTTGCACACGGCGCCCCAACCCAATTTGGAGGCGTCGGTTGTAACCAGAACGCGACGGGACACCTGCTGCAAGGGTACCCCTGCCCGAAGAAAGCAGAGGTCTATCCAGGGTTTGAAGGTTTGGAGGCAGGCAGTGGTAATTTCCACGCCGTGCGTGCCGTGGCGCCATGCTCGATCTCGGGACTTCGAGTCTGGAGCCAATGCTGAAGTGGTCTCATATGCATCAACCCTAGTGGCGCGACCGCCGCGGAGGATGCCATATGCCCCAGGAGCTGTTGGAAACGCTTCAACGGGACCACGGTGCCTGGCTTGAAGGAAGCGAGGCATTCCAGCACTGACTGAGCACGTTCGTTGGAGAGACGTGCTGTCATTGAGACTGAGTCTAACTCCAAACCGAGAAAAGAGATGCTCTGGACTGGGGTGAGCTTGCTCTTCTCCCAGTTGACCTGAAGCCCCAAGCGGCGGAGGTGCTCGAGCACCTGGTCTCTGTGTGCGCATAGTAATTCCTGCGAGGGGCCAGAATAAGCCAATCGTCGAGGTAATTGAGTATGCGTATGCCCGCTCCTCGTAGCGGGGCAAGAGCCGCCTCTGCGACCTTCGTGAAGACGCGAGGGGACAGAGACAGGCCGAAGGGGAGGACCTTGTACTGATATGCCTGGCCGTCGAATGCGAACCGTAGAAAGGGTCGGTGTCGAGGGCGAGTTGAGGCGTGAAAGTACGGCGTCCTTCAGGTCTACCGCTGCGAACCAATCTAGATGCCGAGCGCCAGATAGAATTTGTTTCTGGGTGAGCATTTTGAGCGGGAGTTTGGACAGGGTCCGATTGAAAACTTCGCAGGTCCAAGATCGGTCGTATGCCACCGCCTTTCTTGGGTACAACAGTAAGGGCTGTAGAAACCCTTCTTCGTTTCGGTTGGAGGGACAGGCTCTATCGCGTCCTTGATTAGAAGGGAGGCGATTTCCTCGCGCAGGGAGAGGGCATGTTCGCCGTGCACTGCGGAGGAACGAACGCCCAGGAAGGAGGCGGAGACCTGGCAAACTGAATTGCGTAACCGAGTCGAATGGTCCGGTGCAGCCAGCGTGACGAGCTGGGCAGAGAAAGCCATGCCTCTGCGCTCTGTGCTAGGGGCACCAAGGGGACAAGTATTTTGGGCGTACCGGCAGGGCTTCGCAGCGGTGCTGGAACAGGTAACGCGGCGTCGGGAGGCTCTGTGGCGTCCGAGGCTCTGGTGCTGAGAATAAGCTCAAAGTACTTACCTTGTTCCACGCGCCCGGCAGGGGGCAGGTTCGTGACAGAGGAGGAGGTCTGAGGTCGGCGTCCTCTGGGCTCGTCTGAACCGGCCGGCCGGGGAACAGTCGTGGAGCTGAGGGCGGGAGCACCGCATCCTGGGCGCCGGGACTGTTGAGCCCTGAAACAAAAGTGCCGTGAGAGCGGCATTTGCGAGCCATGTGACCCAGAGGTAAAGGAAATAGCTCTTTTATTGAGAATTTGGGTACCGCAGCCCCGTCAGGGGTGCGGCAAATGAAAAACACAGGATTCTCCTCCCGGCCCTCCACCGGGGGCGGAGCGGTCTCACCATCTCCGGAGCTAACTTCTCGTCCTCTGGGTCCGCTGTCTCAGGGGCGTTTGGGAGCCTTCCGGGTCCTCGGCGAGGTCCATGAGGCAGGGGGCGTACGCTTCCTGCGGTTTGCTTCGACGCTGGGGCTGAGAGCTGGGCCCAGGTTGGGGAGGAGCAGAAGATCTTCTGGCCGCAGGAGGACGCCCTCGGCGAGCAGATGGGGCCTGGGCCGTGGCGGCAGGCTTGCGGCGCGGCATGATGTGAGAAATGGCCTCCGTCTGCTTCTTCACCAGGGAGAACTGCTGGGCAAAGTCCTCCACGGTGTCGCCGAAGAGGCCGAACTGGGAGACAGGGGCGTTGAGGAAGCGAATCTTGTCGGCTTCACGCATCTCGACCAAGTCCAGCCACTGCTGGCGTTCCTGGACCACCAGAG
This sequence comes from Xyrauchen texanus, assembly GCF_025860055.1. Classification (NCBI taxonomy): domain Eukaryota; kingdom Metazoa; phylum Chordata; class Actinopteri; order Cypriniformes; family Catostomidae; genus Xyrauchen; species Xyrauchen texanus. Next base: position 28,091 of record NC_068276.1, read on the forward strand.
TGGCCATCGCCTGCCCGAGTGCCCGCGCTGTGACCTTCGTCAGCTCTCAGGGCGAGGTCGGTCGCTGAGCGCAGTTCCTGCAGCGTGTCGGGATCAGGGCCACCCGCATCGTGCATGGACCTGCAGGAGAGCCATGGCATGCAGAGGCGGAAGCGGCGCGTCCGGTAGCGCTGTAGGCCTTCGCGGTGAGCGAGGATGTTGCTCTACAGGACCGGGAAGGGAGTACAGGGCGGCCCGCCAGGTGGTAGTGCTTCGGGGCATAGATGGATCGCAACAGCTCTATCCACCTGGGGATCTCCGTGTACCCATGGCGCTCCGCCGTCGAGGGTGGCGAGGGCGGATGAGCAGGTGGCACGACGAGTGGAGAGGGGTGCTCTCCACGAAGGCGTCAGCTCATCATGCACCTCCGGGAAGAAAGGTACTGGGGGCGAGGCTGTGGCGGCGCCACGCCCAAAACCAATCATCTAGCCGTGATGGCTGCGGGGAGGATGGAGGGTTCCAATCCAGGCCCACGCTATTGGCTGCCCGGAAAGCATATCGGACATCTGCGGCGTCGGCCTCCTGCTGGGCGTGCAAGCCCGAGCGGCAGCCCAGAGGAGCCCTCAGCGTCAGAGCCCACGCCCTCCGATGTCGCGGCGAACTCATCTGCTTCCATCGCCTGAGGGTAGGCAGACTGGTTGTGAGGCGAGTCGCCGCCACCTCGGCGAAGACGGGAGTCAACGAGCGTGCCGGGCGCGGGTGGTCCGAGGGCGTACCGGCGGAGCTGCACCCGCTGCCATCCCCAAATCGCCTCCATCGCCAGCCGCATCGTCCTCAATCCCGTGGGAAGAAGGAGCGACACGGGCGGCTGGAGTGGCTTGCTTACGATTGTAAGCAAGCCGCGACCGCTAACGTTGTCATGGTCATGTTCTCGCAGTGAGAGCATGAACCATCCACAAGCGCAGCCTCGGTGTGATCACTGCCCAGACACACGAGACAACGCCTGTGGCCGTCGGAAGCGGAGAGTACTCTACGCATCCAGGAACAACACAGAGGCGGAAGGGCATCTTTAAAAGACGGCGTCCTTAAAAGGACTTTCACGCCGCTGTGTTTTGCTCTTTTAGAGGAAATTACTCTTTTAAATAAAATCACTCTTTTATGAATGAAAGACTCGTGAGAGATCTTTCTATCTGCAACTGTCGATGCGCTCAGGGGCAGGAAGTGCACAACCGTGCAACCAGGAGAAAGCAGCTGTTGTGCGCCGTAGAATCCAACAGCATGCAGCAGAGGATAGCAGGAACTTCGGTGTGTAGTCACGCAGCAAACTGCAAACACGACCATCGGCTCCGAAGAAATTTTCTGAATGAACTCCCGTATTTGCGCCGCTTAAATACCCGTATGTCCGGGGGCGGGACATGCAAATACTGGCTGCCAACTCTCATTGGCCTTTTTTCATAGTACAGAGGTGAATATCGGCGCTCAAGAGAGACCCCTAGTGTCGTTCTCTGACACAACGTAAGTGAGCGACAGAAGGGGAACAGACATTACAAAAGAAGGGTTAGAAAGAAATTTGATTTGATTAATATATAATGTATTACATATAAACTTTTATGCTACAACGGCCATGATTTATTTTTCTCAGTAGCTGCATCTGAATTTAGATTTAGAACTGACCAAAACTATTTGTTTTCCAACATTCTTCAAAATATATTTGTTCAGCAAGAAAAGAAAGAAAAAAAAAGAAATTCATACAGGTTTGAAACGACATAAGTGTGTGTAAATGTAAATAAACAGAATTTAGATTTTTGGGCAAATATCCCTAGAATATGCAGTTATTATAATATATTTTTTTAAATATTGCCTCGTATAGCCTTATTCATTATTCCCTACATTACTCCACTAATATAGTTTGGAAAGACTGCCGCTTTTGTATAGTTTGTGTCTGCTGTTTAATAATCATTTGAAAATCAGGAAACTGGCAGCTCCAGTAGTAAGATGAAAAGATTTATCTTGAATTCTGTTTATGTAAGGTTTATACACGCTAGTTTCCATGACAATTTAATAATAAATTAAAAAGGAATTAATACCTGTATGATATTACTGAAGCCACATTGGACCCAGCTTTGGAAAATGGTTGTATAGATGAGTTGCTGCTGACGCCATCTTCTGTCAATACGAATTAATTTCTTAGGCTCGCGACTCTCACAGTGCAATATGGGTATTCCCTGAGCACATAGACATAATAATCATTTTATTTGCACTTTTTCCCATAACTAACATGATAAATCGGCCTGATATTTCCTGACAATGAAATTAATCTAAAAAATAGATAAATCTAACACTTAAAGTTTAAAATATCATAAATGGTACTAGGCTTCAGCAAAGTGAGGATCCATTTGCAGCTTTATTATTGGTTGTACAATCGGAGTCAATCACCCGCAAACACAACAGTAGACAAAGCAACTTGTAAACCGTAAACAGGCGTAAGGTCAGGGCAGGCAGCAAACTTACTTAAATCAGTCCACAATAGAAAACAGTCCAGGGCAGGCAGCAAAGAATCACGAAGAGAATAAACAGTCCAAGAGTAATCCACAGGAAGACAAAAACATTAAAAAGTTTTGCTATTTGCTGTTCTAATAATGTACATTTTTGTTTTGTTTTCTATTTAATTTCAGAAGGAAACGTTGCCAACGTGAAGCTGGAGGATATTTTAATCTTTGCCAGTGGGGCATCTAAGGTCCCACTGGCAGGATTTCAGGAGAAACCAACAATCACATTCCTGGAACCAGGGTTAGGCCGAAGCCTTCCAACGGCCAACACCTGCTCAGTGAGCCTCAATTTACCAATGTGCTCAACATTTAATGACTTTTCAGAAGGCATGGCATTAGCCATAGCTTGTGCCAAGACATTTGGCATTGCTTAATTCATACAATCACTTTCTCTTTTTTTTTTTTTCATATACCTTTGGGGCATTTTGTAGGTTACATTTACTTAATGATTATTTCACATTATTTACAAGTTCAATATGTCACCTTTGAGAACTTTGTTGTGAGTTTTCTTTGCTTCAGTGTTTCTGGCAACAATCTGTCATTTAAATCCAAATCCAACAAATAACACATATATCTTACAGTTTCAATAAACATTTGTATTCACAATTGTCTTGTGGTTATTTCAAAATAAACAGCACGAACAATAACTCGATCACCACATCCAGTGTTTCCACAAGGTAATACTTCAAGATTGATATGCACCAGCACACGAACATAAAATTAACTGGATTCTTAACATCACTGTCTCTTCATGAAATCCAAAACGTTTTTAGACAAAACAGTCAACGGTTTACACTTATATTTCATTCTTTTTTAGAGAATACTCGCTCTAGCTTATTTCTCTCTCGGTTGCTTGTTAGATCGCATATGGTTAGATCGCGCTGCTTCTAAAGACTCAGCAGGGCGGAGTTTCTCAGTCTTTTCTATTTCTCAGTCTCATTGGTCAATTCTATTATACATCTTATTCGAATTATTCCTCTTCCACATTTATTTATTGTTATTTATTATATTTCAGTTAACAATCATATAACCATAAGTTGTAATTGATTTAAACTATATACAATTCTTATTATTACTCCTGAAATTAAGTCAGGGTTACATTACACTCTTAAGGGTATCATAAAGTAGACATGTAGGCCGGCTTTGCATTTGATATGTCAATTTGTCTGATATAAATGGTCAGGATATTTTATGTAGCCTACTTTATATGATTCATTGTCTATGATTTTTATATTTAGGCAAAGCAGATGGGATACTGATTGCAGTTTTCGCTGCATTTGAATATGGTAGAGCGTATTTCTATTAAATAAGACACATTCGAAATTAGATCTATTCCTAAACCTTCCGATTTAATGGGAGATATATAAAAATTATGTACAATATCGTGCTTTTCCAAAATAGCCGTTAAAGCATGCCAGATTTGTCAATAATATTTAGCCTCTGCTATATTTAACTTTAATAATAGCCTACACCGCACATAACTTTCTAAGCCATCAGCCATTGCACTAATCAAATGTGGACTAGTTAGAGGACACAATAGAAGCATAAGAAGTTAAACTAAGGTAAGAAAAACACAAACGTGTTACAAAGTGTCTTCACACGTAAACAACACGTTGGGATGACGATCGGTTACTCGCACTTCCGACCGGTCGCCAAAGGAACACATTAACAACACGTCAGCACACGTAGGAACGTGTTACATATGATTTTATGAAAATGATCAATAATTTCGTTTTGGCTCATTGTTTATATGTGGCAGACATGAAAATCAACGAACCTTAATTACAAGTAAAGTATATTCAGCTGACTATGTCTATATGTAATATTAGAACTGTTATACACATTTTTTAAATAAACCTTTCCACTTTAACATTTATGATGTCTATTTGTGAAAGATTATGATAATTTAGTAATTTTATTAAGACTGAGATTATGCTTGATTAGATTAACTTTTTATTAGTTTGTTATCTGTGTGATAGCCTATGTATAAAAAATAGTATGAATGTTTTTAATATATTAGCCTACAGGTTTCCTGAATTGCTAAAACACATTTCTTGGAAACATCATTAATTTTTTAAAACCTTAAACACAAAACCAAATTTTCAAACTACATTCAGAGAACATCTGACTCTTCTTTCAAAAAAAAAAAAAGAAAAAAAAAAAGACTCAAAACCATTTTATCTGTGCTCAAAATCAAACAGTGCTTTCAGATCATGCACACAAGAGTCAATAAAAAAAATATATTTGCATTAGGCTATTATTACAGTCAAACCTGAATACAGAGAAAGCATTTTGTTACACATAACAGAAAAAATCAATAAATAAAAAATAAACAGCAAATATTTTATCACAGCTTAATCCATCTGGATCTGATCTCATTTCCACCTCTTATTTCAGTCTTCTGACTCAATTATGCTGTGTGGTAATAGCCCTACCAGTTCATTTGTGTATAATTGTGAATTTTAAAATTCAAAACAGAAAATTGTTTGGTCAAAAGTGACCGAAGAGCACCATGACAGTACTGGACTTGTAACATTTGTTGGAAAAGTAAATTATTTTAATTATGCTATATAAAACTTTCAGTAACAATATTATTACAATAAATTGTACTTAGCTTTTTTTTAAGTTCTGCAAATATTTTAAACTGTAGATTCACAGGTCACAACAGTTTAAAATATAAATGTGTGTGTGTGTGTGTGTGTGTGTATAAATGGATATTCTATATAGGCTAGGTCTATCTGTATTTCCAAATATATAAATATAATATATATTTATGAAAACCTTCTTTTTAAATGAAAGGCTACATTTATTAATTTGGGAGTGCTTTCTTTTATGGACTGTGAGAACATTGTACATTGGGCAATAAAATGAACAATAAAAACTAGTTAAAATGATTATATTGGTCAAATTAAGACTATTGAATGACTGTATATAGGCTAGCCTACAGTATTTCTGCTCTTTGAAAGTAAAACACATAGCCTCACATGCACAGGATTCAGGAGAAATGTTTTAGTGTTGTTTTAGGGGTACAATATTTATATGTATTGCCTTTAATGTCCATTTATAGTCTTTACACATTAGCTTGGATACTTGCATGGTTAAAAAACTGCTATTTTCAAGACGTTGACGTCACGTCAGGTCGTCACGTGGGTCAACCCGCTCGGTAAGACGCTCAAAAGTACAAGACGTTCGGATAGACGTTTGATCGGTCAGTCGGTCGGTCGAATGTTTGATTTTGGCACGGAGTAAGCGCCATAGAATGTTTGATTTTGGCACAGAGTAAGCGCCATAACCGCGAGTCTCCTCGTAGATCAGACCGGAGTTACGCTTGACACCGCCGCGGCGAGCGAGACGACGGATGGCGGGTTTGGTGATTCCCTGGATGTTATCACGCAACACTTTGCGGTGACGCTTAGCTCCTCCTTTCCCAAGTCCTTTTCCTCCTTTACCTATTCCAGACATGATTACAACACGACGATCAACTGAACATGAGGAGTAAATCTGCTGGTTGCATTTAGATTTGCCTACACCAGAACGTTACCCTAACGTTCTCATATGGTTCCCATTTGGTTATTTTTTTGGGAACCAAATAAGAACGTTCTAGGAACGTTCCCTGCAGGTTGTTATTTTACAACCTAAAGAGAACCTTCCCAGAACGTTCCCTGCAGGTTGTTTTTAGGTTTAATTTTTATAACCTAAAGAGAACGTTCTGGGAAGTTTCCCTACAGGTTGCTATTTTATAACCTAAAGAGAACCTTCCCAGAACGTTCCCTGCAGGTTATTTTTAGGTTTAATTTTTATAACCTAAAGAGAACGTTCTGGGAAGGTTCCCTACAGGTTGTTATTTTATAACCTAAAGAGAACCTTCCCAGAACGTTCCCAGCAGGTTATTTTTAGGTTTAATTTTTATAACCTAAAGAGAACGTTCTGGGAACGTTCCCTGCAGGTTGTTATTTTATAACCTAAAGAGAACCTTCCCAGAACGTTCCCTGCAGGTTATTATTTTAATATCACTTACCATAATTAACAGGCAGTAGAGGGCGCTCATATTGAATATTTATAGGGTTTCCTTACCATCTTCCTGGAATGTTTCAGGTCTTTAAGTAATTTACTACTCAACCGATGACTTGAATCAGGTATGTTATATCTATATTATAAATTATAATATAGAAATTATATAACTTTTAAAGATTTTTCATGGTTTATTTGAAAGATTTTTCATTTTTTATGGTATACAATTACATACATTGTTGGGCCGAAATCTATTTGGCAAGACTGAACAAAACAACACTACAATTTCACTACAGAGTTTAACAGTTTTATTAAAACAAGAACAAATGGGAGGGAGGTTTTATTTCAACAGGAACAATAAAATAAAAAACTGACTGTTGTATTCCAGATGTGTTCCTCAGGACACCAACCCCAACTGCTGAATACAGGGGAAACATTATTGTGCATCATTCACCTGTCACCCATCTGTGAATGGATGTGAAAATGGTTTAGCTCCTAAGGTTATTTGCCAGTAGTAAACAAGTAGCTACTATTGTTGTGATAAATGCACACAGAAGGACACATAGGTGTTGGACCGACCTAGTGGTGGATAACCTCACTTTGCACCATTGAGGCTTCCAGTGGATAAAGCAATTTCCAATTGACTACATGCATCAAACCTGCCTAGGTGTTTAAAAAGAAAACACAACATTAGTATCACTAAGGTTGTAATTTTCTAAGAGATGTACATTTATGAGGGGACACTGACAAGTGAAAAGAACTGACCTGTGCTAGTTTGCTCTTTATACACTGGCAGCCAATGTATACCATGTGACCTATATAACCCAGTTGTAGGTTAGAGACAAAAAGATTCATATGAATGTGATTTTTAAAAGTTCTGATTTACCATTACATCCTATAACAAAATATATAACAATTACAAATGATCCATGAGTGTTTTAATTTTTATAATCTTAACATCATTCACCTCAGAATGCTATTTCATTTTACTTTACCATCACGGTTCACTGTAAGGTTGTTGAATATGATGTGCCACACCCCGGAAGTGATGTCATAGCCACATAACCTATATTTTTTTATCACATACTTGCTTATGATGAGCTCAATGTTGATTTTTAGTAATGGAATAATTTACATGTAAAGATAGAAATTAAGAAGCTTAACTGTCCCACTTTACCCACTTTGCCAGTATTTTGACTTCACATTTCCAGGTTTCTCAAAAGCAGGACGTCATACTTGTAAACTTGTATTGCAGTGAATGAAAGACCACATTACCCCTGGTGGTCTTCGGTCACTTTTGACCGAAAAGTTTTGTATTTTGAATTTTTTTAAAACATAGCTTCATCGGAATGGTATGCACGGGATCTAGTGGTTACACCATGAAATTACATGTTCTCTTACGAGAGGTTCTCTCGTATTGCGTAAGCTAGCTTACGCTACGGGAAAGATTCATCTTTTCTGAGACATTGAAGCCAAAAAATTATCCTTAATTTTTGTATCCATTGTCAACGCAGTGCGGCAGCTGCAGACCTTGAGCGGGCTAGCTAGCGAGCTCATAGGTTGCTCTGCGGCAACTGCTGCAGCCTATAGACGAGCTTGGGCTGAACTCGCGATCCAATGAGAGGCGCCCGCATCACTGCATCAAAGCCCGCCAAAAGGGCGTGACTAGAGTGCATATAAGCGTAGTTCGTGAGGCTGGAACCCTGATTTTCATCTCTTCAGCTGAGCTCTCCGCATCGCTGACCTGGAAGCCGCTCGCCGCTTGAGGGGCATCTAGCAAGCGTGGACAGCGCTAGAAGAAGCCGGCCGTCTCAGCCACCTTCAGCCATCCTGCGAAGCTACGCCATCCGACGACGTATCCTTTTATTAAGCAAGCTAGTTCTCAAGAACTATTCACAAAAGAGTACGAAGCGTCTTTTTCAAGATGCCTCGCCCACTTAGCGCTCATGTCGCGCTCTTCTCAGCACAGGAGACCGCCACATCATCTGGCGCTCTCTGCCTGGGACTGGGGCATGCAGAGCTCGCCCTCACTGAGGGCGGATGCGATTTCGCGAGGAGCTACCGATGTCGACCCTGCGGGCTCGACTCGAGCCGTCAAAGCAGAAACCGCCAGCGCTTTACCCTCAGCCACGCGAGGAAGAAGCCGCCACAAAGGCTGCCGGAAACTGTGGTTGAAGCGACTGCCTCGCCGGAGCCTCTCCTCGAGCATCGCTTCACCCTCCCCGCCTCGGACGCCAAGCAGTTGCCGCCGAGCGGCCGCGACTGCTGCCATCTCGGATGACGAGCGGAGGATAAGGGCTGCTGTTCCATCATGGCTTCGACAGCGAGGAGTGGACAGGCTCCCAAGCCTCCTCAGCCCAGGAATCCAGCAGGACCCGCGCCGGAGTCGGCGGGAGTTAACACGCCTCACACAGGCCGCCGACCGCCTCGGCTCGAGTGGTCACCGCCCCTGAGCAGGCACCCAACAGACTCGGACGGCTGCTTTCTTCAAAGCCATCGCCGCTTACACCCGCTGCCCGGCCGCCCCTTCCTGCCGGAATTACATACGGAGCTTGCAAAGTCGTGGAACGCCCGCTTTCAGCCAGGACCCGCTTCACACGCCTCCACCTCTCGCGCCGGTGGACGGCGCCACTGAGAGAGGCTACTCCTCCATCCCCGCGTCGAGGACTCGGTAGCAGCACACCTTTGTCCGCCTCCGCGAGATGGCGCTCCAAGCCTGTGCTCCCGCTCTAAGGCCTGCAGAGCGACTTCCGCCTATGTTGGCCGCGCTTATTCCGCCGCCGCCAAGCCGCGATCTGCTCTGCACTCAATGGCCGCTTTACAGATCCTACAAGCAGACCTTCTTCGGAGTGGGATGAGAAAGGCAGGCACCCAGAGGCTGTTACTGATCTACTGCGCTGACAGACCTCGCCTCAAGGCTACCAAAGCTGCAGCCCAAGCTCTAGGGAAGTGCATGGCCTCGCTGACTGTGACCGAGAGACACTTATGGCTAACACTAGCCGACATGGGAGAAGCAGAGCGCTCCACGCCTCAACGCACCGCCTCTCCAACCGGTCTCTTCGGCTCCGCGGTGAGTGGCATTGTTGACCGCTTCAGAAGTCCAGAAAGCCACCCAAGCCATGAACCTTCTTCCTGCCGCTGCCGCTTAGCTCCTCTGCAGGCCGCCACGCGATCAGCCTCCTGCACGCAGCCTCTTCACAGCTCCAGTTCAACAATCTCAGACTTCTCAGCGCCGACAGGGCTGCCGCCTCGATCGCGCCAGACAGCCGCCGAGACCGCCTCCCGCTGGCCTCGATCTAAGGTAACGCTGAAACCCGAAAGCAGCCGAGTCTTCCTAACTGTGTTGAACAAACGACGGCTCAGTCCCGCCGGCCGGACCACTGTCAAAGCTTTACCCCTGTCAGTCCCCTTCTCTCAGGCTACTACAGTGGTGAATTTAGCAGCCAACAAGCCGGTGACACTGCCCGCTTGCTCAGACTCAAACGCCGCTTTCACGGCTAATCCAAATAAATCTTGTAAAGAGCAAACATGTCTTATGTGTAGAAAAAGTGCCCACAACCCAGTGTTCGCCTCTACACACAAGCATAACACATCCCGCGCTCCCTATCAGAGCACGCCTCATAAAGCTGTTACTGAACCGCCGAAAGGCCAGAGTCAATGAAGGCGCTCACAAATGCGCAGGCGCTACCATTCTCTGCCCGCTCTGTCACACGACCAGCCCTATGTGTAGAAAATGTGCCCACAATCCAGTGTTCACTTCTGCACACAAGCACTGCATGTCTCGTGGTCCCCACCAGAGCACGCCACATAAAGCGGTTACTGAACCGCCGAAGCGCTAGAGTCAATAAATGCGCTCACAAATGCGCGCGCTACGCTTCATTCTCTGCCCGCTCTGTTACACGGCCAGCAACCATTCCTCTGTGTGTAAGTCCCGCGCTCATGACTATGCTTATGCGATCACGTAACAGATGTGACTCTTTCCCCATTCATTCCAATCGGAAGTCACTCACAAAACAGCCTGTTCATGCTGTCTCGCGAGCAATCATGCATGAACACACTAAACGCGCCACACATTTTGTTCAGCTCTGTGTGCGGCAATCAGAGCGAATTGGCCATTCACCCTCTAGCTGCTACGCTTCAAAGCTGGGAAGCTATTCCAGGGATATCCAAGTGGGTGTTAAGCACAATACAACAGGGCTATTTGCTACAGTTCGATCGCCGCCTCGCTTCAGAGCTGCTCGAAACCACTGTGAACACGGAAGCAGCGTGCATGCTTCGCTCAGAAATAGCAAGCCTTCTGTGCAAAAGGGCCATAGAAAAGTGCCACCCTCTCTGAGCGAAGTCGGGCTTTACAGCCGTTATTTTCTTGTTCCCAAGAAAGACGGCGGCCTCAGACCCATATTAGATCTCAGGGTTTTGAACAAGGTGCTTGCAAAAAGACCGCTCAAAATGCTTACAATCAGGAAACTCCTCGCGATGTGCGCCAGGGGACTGGTTTATTTCTCTCGATCTGAAAGATGCATACTTTCAGATTCAGATAAATCCCCGTCACAGGCCATTCTTGAGATTCGCCTCGACGGCCAGGTTTATCAATACACCGTCCTTCCGCTCGGCCTGTCCTTAGCACCTCGTACTTTCACGAAGTGCATGGATGCGGCGCCGCACCCCTGCGGAGTCAGGGTTTGCGAATTCTGAACTATTTGGACGACTGGCTGATTATGGCTCAGTCACATATGGAGCTTCTGTCTCACAGAGCAGTTCTCCTCAGCCATCTGAACAGTTTGGGTCTTGCAGTCAATTGGACCAAGAGCTCACTACAGCCCAGTCAGACCATTTCCTTCCTGGGAATAGAACTAGACTCCGTGGCAATGACGGCTCGCTTATCTACACAGCGCGCACGCCGTGTTCAGCGACTAGCCGCATCTTTTCAGATGAACAGCCTCACGCCTCTGAAGAAATTCCAGAGAGTGCTAGGTTACATGGCCTCAGCCGCAGCAGTACTTCAGCTGGGTTTACTGCACATGCGCCCGCTTCAGCATTGGCTAAACACCCGCGCGTCTCGCCGGGCTTGGGCCACAGGCCGCCAGCCCATCAAGGTGACTCAGACCTGCATATCAGCTCTGCAGCCCTGGACAGTGGCCGAATGGTATCAGCGGGGAGTGACAATGGGAGCTGTATCTCGCCGAAAAGTCATCTCGACAGACGCGTCCAACACGGGTTGGGGCGCGGTCTGCGAGGGCTCTCCGGTTTTCGGCCTATGGTCAGTTCAGGAAAAGCTCCTTCACATAAATTGTCTGGAAATGATAGCGGTCGAGTACGCGCTCGTGCGCTTTCTCCCGGTCATTCAGGGTCACCACGTCCTGGTCCGTTCGGACAACAGATCTGTGGTATCCTACCTAAACCGTCAGGGCGGTGTCAGATCCAGGAACCTCTTCCATCTGACAAAACGCATACTGAGTTGGTCCCAGTGCCACCTGCGCTCGCTGAGGGCGACGCACGTGCCAGGCCACCTGAACGACGGCCCGGACAGACTGTCCAGAGACAATATTCCCCCAGGGGAATGGTCCCTGCACGCTCAAACAGTCCAGACGTTATGGCACCTATTCGGCAGAGCAGAGATAGACCTCTTTGCGTCCAAAGAGAACTCTCACTGCCCAGTATTTTTCTCGAAAAGCGAGGACGCGCTGGCCCAGGACTGGCCCAGACGCCCGCTTTACGCCTTCCCTCCCGTCTCGCTATTGCCACAGGTAATGCAGAGGATCAGGGAAACGCGTCACTCGGTGCTCCTCATAGCCCCGCGTTGGGAGAATCAGACATGGTTCCCGGAGCTTACGCAGCTGTCACTGACAGCGCCGTGGCCCATCCCAGTGAGAGCAGATCTCCTCTCTCAAGCTCGCGGCACAATCTGGCATCCCCACCCAGAGCGCTGGGCGCTGCATGCGTGGGTGATCAACGACTACCCGTCGCTCTGCCAGAAGGAGTAATAAACACCATCATACACGCTAGAGCCCCTTCCACGAGAAGACTCTATGCGTCAAAATGGTCTGTGTTCTCAAAATGGTGCACCGACAGAGACCTGGACCCACGGACATGTGGGGTGTCGTCGCTGCTCGTATTTCTACAAGAGCTGCTGGATGAGGGCAGATCCCCATCCACGCTCAAAGTGTATGTGGCGGCCGTTGCGGCGTTCGCTGAACCCCTGCACGGCCAGTCATGGGGTAAAAACGAGCTGGTCATCCGCTTCCTCAGGGGAGCTAGAAGGATGAACCCCCGCGCCCCCCATCGGTTCCTATCTGGGATCTTTCTATAGTTCTCGAAACTATGAAAGCCCCCCTTTCGAACCACTTCAATCCGTGGATTTGAAATACCTTTCACTCAAAACCGTTTTTCTGACTGCCCTGTCATCAGTCAAACGTGTGGGAGACCTTCACGCGCTGTCTGTCAGCGCTGCGTGTCTTGAGTTTGGACCAAGTGACTCCAAGGTCATTTTAAAGCCTAGACACGGCTATGTTCCCAAGGTGATCGGTACTCCTTTCAGAGCACAGGTCATTTCCCTATCGGCGCTGCCAGCACCGGATAGCGAACGCGACGCCAATCTCCTTTGCCCGGTCAGAGCACTGAGATTGTATACTGCACGCTCCGCTGCTTTCAGACGCTCCGAGCAGCTTTTCGTTTCGTTCGGAGGGCGCACCAAAGGTCTCGCCGCCTCGAAACAGACACTATCTAGATGGATAGTGGACGCTATTGCTGCTGCATACGCGTCAAAAGACCTGCCATGCCCGTTGGGCATTAGGGCTCACTCCACTAGAGGCATGGCATCCTCGTGGGCATGGTCCAGCGGAATTTCCATTCACGACATATGTGTGGCAGCGGGATGGACTTCCCCCTCCACCTTTGTCAGATTTTACAATATGGAAGTGCCCGCTCTGCAGGCAAAACTACTAGCGGTTTAATACGCTACAGCTCCCCTGGTGAGCTGCACTGATGGGACACATTCCACACAGACCGGCACCGCCGCTCTGTCGTTCCCGTCCTACTATGTGCTTATGTATTACACAATCAATGACCCGCATTCTTGCCGGCCAAATATTATTTCCCCACTCATAAGGGCTCCCCCGGGTCCCCCTTAATTCCCTGGGGCTTATACAGTGGATGCTTGGCGCGCACGGCGTTGACAATGGGTTCCCGTAGCGTAAGCTAGCTTACGCAATACGAGAGAACCTCTCGTAAGAGAACGTATCGGTTACCTAACGTAACCTCGGTTCTCTCTAGATGAGGGAACGAGTATTGCGTAGCCGGCCGTGCTCGCGCCACGAGCGACTTTTCGCTTCAGTCAATGAAAACCAGGGTTCCAGCCTACGAACTACGCTTATATGCACTCTAGTCACGCCCTTTTTGGCGGGCTTTGATGCAGTGAGCGCGCGGACGCCTCTCATTGGATGCGAGTTCGCCCAAGCTCGTCTATAGGCTGCAGCAGTTGCCGCAGAGCAACCTATGAGCTCGCTAGCTAGCCCGCTCAAGGTCTGCAGCTGCCGCACTGCGTTGACAATGGATACAAAAATTAAGGATAATTTTTTGGCTTCAATATCTCAGAAAAGATGAATCTTTCCCGTAGCGTAAGCTAGCTTACGCAATACTCGTTCCCTCATCTAGAGAGAACCGAGGTTACGTTAGGTAACCGATACGTTTTATTTTATTTTCTCTCAACAGGTGGCGCTAGTCTGCCTTCAGAAACAATGGATTTAAAAGGCCCAGTCTATGTTAATCTGAAATACTGCTATAATTGAAAAATGAAATTAGATTTAAAAAAAAATATTATTATTTTCAATGGCAAAAATGGACCATAATTATTTCATAAATATGAATTGATATAAAATGCTCTCAAAATACAAAACAAAACTATTATTGAACTAAAGTATATTACATTGATTTTGCTTAAGTTTCATTTTCAGGGGTCCGGTCATGAAGAACACAAATGAGGAGCACCACAGGGTAAAATATGTTTGTTTGTAATTTAGTAATATAGCGCAAGGTATCATTATATTGTATTTCATCTGCCTCTGGTAAAGAAATTAAGTAAAACCTTTCTGCTCTTCCTTGTCAGATATCCTGTTTATCTGTTGTGCGCATACACTGTGTGTGTGTGTGTGTGTTGGACTGAGTATGTATTATGCCCTATTCAACTACGCCTCTGTTTAATGCATATAGAGGAAACACACTTGTGTCATTCACCAGCTTTCACCCATCTGTGCCTTTCCTGTAATGCTGACACTCGGTCCTTCCAAACCAGCCAAATGAAGAAATCTTTAAACAGATGAAGACCTGAAAAAACTCAATTTAGCATATGATATGTATTTTTCAGACCATTAAATAAAATTGAACAATTCATTCTTAGAATTAAACTGTATAGGGCCTTCAAAATGATGATACCAAAATAACATTTTGTTAAGAACCAGAATTTAAAAAGGATATTAAGATGTCTATAATATTTCTTGGAATACAATGCAACAAAAATTGCTAAAGTCAACAGATTTTACTAATAGATCTACAAATCTCTGTGTAAAAATAAAATAACGATGTTGCCATTTCTCTAAAGGCAGTTGTGGCCTAATGGTTAGAGTCAGACTTGTAACTCAAAGGTCTCAATACAGACAGGAAACAACTGAGGTGCCCTTGCGCTTTACCCCCGATCTCTCCCACTGTCCAAGGTTTGCGTGTTCACTACTCCTAATGTGTAAACTAACTTGGATGGGTTAAGTGCAGAGGCCAAATTCCAAGTACTTGGCCTTCACTGTCACTAAAGTCAAATTTTTTGTAATTTTGGCTTCATCTCAGATGAAAATAGTACAAGAAATTACTTGTCACAGACAAAGTTGACATTTTTATGGACGATCTTATAGTTGAACACCTCCAGAGGGACAACGCAAAAAGAGTCGTAATTCAGGTAAAGACTTTTAAGTGTTTGTTATTTTTGCCTTGGGCAATTTTTGTATTTGTATTATTCTAAATATTTTTTAAGAAAACTAAATCATGTTGTGATGATTCATAAACCTTTTTAAACAAGACTAGGAGTAATTTTTCCTTATTAATACTAAATTAATTTTAGTAATCAAATAGTAATATTAGCAGACGCCCCTAGAAACCGAACCTAGAACTGAACTGGTTAGATGCTCAGCTGGCGACCCTGGATTGACGTCTTGCATCTTTAATCTAAAGGTAAGGGCATATTTGATTACAGTGGATTATGAAAATGTTTTAAAAGGATCTAGGTATTACAGTGGAATAGAAATACAACACTTCCCCAAAAGACCATAAAACAGTTGCAGCTCATACAGAACGCTGCTGCCATATTGAGGAACCAGAAAATGTGAACATATCACACCAGTCCTCAGATCTTGTTTACACTGGCTCCCAGTTACATTTAGATCTAATTTATAGCGTCTTATCAACTCACTGTCATCCATTGTGTGCAAAACATTTCTTCTCCCTCTTCGTCTTTCTGTCATTTTCTCCTGTTAAAAAAAACTCTTAAGCCTCTTAAAAGTCCTTACTCCTAACAATTTTGACCTTAAGACCTCTTTTAACCTCTTTCTGAATTACTTCACTAGGATTTTTATTTAATTTTAAGAGTAAACACCCACATTTCTAAAAACTTTCTTAGGATTTTGTCACTATAGCTACTCTTTGCAATTATAAATTTTATGAATACGGGCCCAGATGTGCTATTACAGTAGTCACAGTCAAATCCAGACTCAAAACACATCTGTTTAGCTGTGCATTTACTGAATGAGCACTGTAACACTGTTCGTACTATAATTATTCTTATTTCTTTTGATTATTTTAATTTCTTCTATGTAAAGCACTTTGAATTACCATTGTGTATGAAATGTGATATAATAAACTTGCCTTGCCTGTCCCTGCATGTTTCATTCTAAAACCTGTAGAAATGTCCTGCACATATTGTCAATGTATAAATAAAACAATATCCTGCAAAAAAAAAACTAAAAAACTGCAGGATTCCTGTAGGTTATTTTTGTATGCAAAACGGTTTCGTTCACAACTAATTAACATATGATGCACCTTGCACTTCTCTTACATGTTTGATTTACTTTAAATTCTATAAGATCGATTTCATCACTGCATTTTAAAAATTATAAAGCTTCTTTAACAGGGCCACGTGCAAAACGCGCTAGACAGCTCTGGGTAAGCGCTCACAATCCCACAAATTATCACACTTATGAAAAAACATAAATTTCCACATATTATTCCATATCATTCTACTTACTTCTCAACCATTTGCATTGCACATCAAAGCCGAATGCTTCCACCATAAGGGCTGCCACGCGTTGATAGAGTAAACTCGCGTCTGTGTATAGCTGGTTCTTCGCTTGCATGCATGCTTATTGGCGACTCGCATATATCGCCACCTATGGGTTGTTGAATATGTATTATGTTATGTATATTCCCCATCCCATCCAGGTACCCAACACTGACTGCACAATCGATTCATTTTAATTGTTAATTAATTTCGTAAATTTAGCCAATTTAGTTAACATAATCATATTCAAAAGTTTATAAATATATAACTTATATTTACTATTTACTAAATTATTGTGGTATATCACTTTTTGACAAGGTAACGCAAGGTATCATTATATAAATGTACATTTAAAAAATAAATATAATATAATATAAATATACATTTGTGCGCGTGCCATTGTCCGCGAGCGGGCATATATAAGCAGGGGTTGTGACCCCTCTGCGCGCAGAACCCGGTTTTCATTGTAAGTGGACATCCTATTCAACCAGCATTTTTGAGGTAAAGTACTTTTTAACATAACTGATTTTACTTTTAAAACAGACGAACCCCTACAAAGGTAAATGACACTTCAAACTTTGAAGAAAGTAAATAATAAAATATAATTATAGCATAACGTTACCGTTATATAGGCTAACGTAGGCCCATACTGTAACTTAACCACATAAATAAGATAAATAAGATAAATAACTGCCGCTTTCACCTAATGAACATTTTTAATTGTCACAAAATTGATTAACTGTCTTTTCCAGTAAATGTACAACTACTTTTCACATAAACAATGTTTTTCCGGTTTTTTCCCCACCGTCCACTAGTCGCTATAATTAAATACCGTTAAATGCCGTTAAGTCTGTGTGACGTCATTTGGGATAATAGAGAAAACCCGCTCATATTGAAATGAATTGTTTCGTTTCATCAGTCATGTCTGTGATGTTATCGTTACTTTAGAATAAATAAAATATATAATTATTAATAATACTATCTTTACTTTGTATGAAAAGCGAGCGAGTGAGCGCTGGTTGCTTGGCTGCGAGCGCGTGAGCGCGCCGCTGGTGGTGTACGCGCCAGCGCTCGCAGCCAAGCCTGTGAGAGCGAGACGTGGCTTGTAAAGATGAGATCAGATCAGAAATCGGCCATTCGTCTGTCTGTCATTATTATTATTAATACCACTACATTTAATAATATTTATAAATATAAATATTGTTTTATTAATAACAATAATTATTATTATATTTTATTTCAATCATTATTGTTAGTAGTGTTAATAATTATTATTATTATTAGTATTACTACTACTTCTACTATTAATAATAGTTAAACTCAAATAATAATACAATAAGTTATTATTATTAATACTATTCATAATTATAATTATAATGACAATAATAATAATTATATTTTATTATTACTGTTAACAGTATTAAAAATAATAATACTAATTAGTAGTAGTATTTTCAAGAAAGAAAATGTATTTTACTGACTTAATATGGTTTCTTGTTTGTTAGTGGGTTGTAAAGTCTCATCAGATGCATTACTGCATTCTTCTGATGCATTTTTATGCAATTGATATATCAATAAATCAAGAGCCTTTATTAACTTTAGGAATTTATACCTTGAAAATAATTATTCTCTTCTCTTTTTTTTCAGTATATTGCAGTCTGATTATTGTAAGTGATACATCTAGCAGTCATCCTGATTAGTCAAAAATCATTGCTGAAATTGAATGCATTTTAATTCGTACAGATTCATATCTCACTCATATTCAGACATGTTTCTACTTTCTCTCCCTTTCCTTGTGTGTCAACAGCAGCTAACTACACCCCAAAGGCTCTTTTAAGAGCCCTAGCACAGAGCGACTTTGGCTTTGTAAGTATATGTTTTGAATGCCTGTCACATACCTTATTTAAAAGTTATAAGTCAGATGTTAGGCTGGGGACTGATAGAGATTTCATGATTCAATTTGATTCACAAGCTCTCGAAGTTTCTGATCTTGTTTCGATTCATGATGCCAGCATTAAACCAACCCAATCTGATGATGATCTTTTTTTCATTTATTAGATTCTACATCGTTCTCAACTGCCTCTTCCTCAAAGTTTTTTCTTGTAAGTAATATTCTTTAGCTTCACTTCAAGGTTTGTTTATTATTTTTTATTATTTATGAAGTCATCTAAGACTTTTAAGTAATTTCATGTGTTTTTAATGATGGATTACCTGGCCATAGGCTACTTTCACAGACACATAAACTATGTTGATGTTGATATTGTCTATGCTAACAGAAAGTGTCCATAATAACAGTTAAGTAAGAATACTAATCATTATCTACTTTCCCCTACCCTTTCCCCCAGCCTCTGGACCCATCAGTGCCAAGGCTTCAGCAAGCACTTTGTGTTCAGTTGCTCTGGTCTCCACAGTTTAGCGAAAGGTAAGTGTTACATATAGTATGTGAACAAGTAAATGGACACTTTAATGACAGGGTTCCTACTCAGTTTGGAAAAGTATTGAAAAGTATGGAATTATATATATATATATATATATATATATATATATATATATATAAGAAAACAGTTTATGGAAAAATATTTGTGTTGCCAGACTGTTGCCTCTGTATCGCTTTCTAAAATATAATAAATATCTAAAACCTGACAATGCTAAAAGAAAAATAATCGGAGAAAAGTCAAGGGTCGAGAGCTCCACTAAAGCAAACAAACAAATGAAACATTTTCAACCTAACATGAACATCTAAAACTCTGTTAATCTCAGTAAGAACTTCTGAGCGATTCACTGTGCCAATAAATGTCCACATACTTTTGGCCATGTGATGTAGGTACAGTGAAATATTGCATAATGTGTCATTACCACATTTTCATCAAGTCCAATATTTTGAATTTAGAATGGATTCGAAATCCAAGAGACAACGCTACACAAGGCAGTGGAAATATGCACGTAGATCATTGGATGAAAGGTTTATTGGAGAGGAATCATCAGAATCGTCAGATCATCCAATAACACCTCATCCAATAACAACTCCACCAATAAAACCTCAACACATCAATTACATTGATGAAGACATCTCAAGTGTCATTGAAAGTGTGGAAATTGGTGTCAGTGGGCAGAGCTGCAGTTCGGGACCTGACCGTGTGGACGATGGGCTCAGTGAGGGAAACTGCATTTCAGAAACTGAGAGTGAAAACGAAATGGCCTCAACTTCACTCACAACATTCCTACAAGAATGGGCAACAAAACACTTAATCAAGCATAATGCCATAGATGATCTCCTTAGAGGACTTAAAAAAATGGACACCCAGACCTCCCATCAACAGCAAGGACATTGC
This sequence comes from Xyrauchen texanus, assembly GCF_025860055.1. Lineage (NCBI taxonomy): Eukaryota > Metazoa > Chordata > Actinopteri > Cypriniformes > Catostomidae > Xyrauchen > Xyrauchen texanus. The sequence goes on from NC_068276.1 coordinate 48,280, forward strand.
TGAAAACTCCAAGAATAGTTAAATCAGTGGTAAAGTCTGGAATGGAGTGTGTCCACTTTAATTTAAGACATAGCCTTCATGAGCAGCTGCAGCCTATCCAAGGGAGATAATGGAAGGAGTTAGCACTTTGGAACTGTCATTTAATATAGATGGCCTGCCCATTTTTAAAAGCAGCAGGACACATCTTTGGCCCATCCTCTGTGCCATTCACCTGCCACCTATCAGTGTCTTTCCTATAACACTGACACTTGGTCCCACCAAACCAATGAATCTGGATTTTGCTGAGGAAGCAATAAAGGACATTCAGGAAATACTTGACAATGGTTTGGATGGAAAAGAAATAAAAATCAGATGTGTTGTGTGTGACGCACCCGCAAGAGCCATGGTAAAAAAGATCAAACAGTATTCCGGGTATTATGGGTGCGACAAATGCACACAGAAGGGCACATGGGTTTCTGGGCGAGTGACTTACCCAGAGGTGGACAACCTCACTCTACGCACCAATGACACATACCGTGGTGAAATGACAAGACGTCAGGAGAATGAAGACATCCCAATGTCTCCCTTTTTGAGCCTCCCATTGGACATGGTAGAGCAGTTTCCAATTGACTACATGCACCAAGCCTGCCTGGGTGTAATGAAAAAACTCATCACAGCGTGGATTAGAGGAGACAGAAAGGTGAGAATGTCTGCTGGGCAAGTAAATGAGGTGACCCAACGGTTGCTGTCACTCAGGAAGGCCATTCCAAGCTGTTTTGCCCGAAAACCAAGGAATCTATTAGACATTGACAGGTGGAAGGCAACTGAACTGCGGCAGTTTGCTGTATATACTGGCAAGATCGTGCTGAAGGGGATTCTGGCTGACCAGTTGTATGACCATTTCATGGCGTTTAGTGTTGCCTTGAGCCTTCTGCTTTGCCCTACACTGGCAGTGGACCACAACAGCTACAGTCAAGAGCTAATGACATACTTTGTTGGAAAAACAAAAGAACTGTACGGAGATCACTTCATGGTGTACAATGTACATTCGATGGTACATCTACCAGAACAGGCACTGGCTTTTGGCAGTCTCGATGCTTGCAGTGCATTCCCTTTCGAGAACTATCTTGGGAAGCTGAAACGACTCGTAAGGTCAGGAAAGCGGCCACTTATTCAAGTGGTCAAACGGCTGGTGGAAAGACCAAATTCCCCACTATCTATGGTGACCTCCAAGTCCAAAATCAATAGGCCTAACAATGCCTTCATTCATACTGAAGGACACTGTTGCGAGGCCATCGAAGAGAGAGAAGAAGTAGATGGTTCCCAGATGCTGTTGTGCAGACTTTTTGAAACAACCGAACCGCTTTTCAGAGATCCATGTGACTCAAGAATACTTGGATGTTTCAAAGCGCAATCAAGACAATCAGTTATGAAGATCATACCAGAATGGCAACTGACAAGAAATGCCATAATGGTAGAAAAAAGACAAGAGATAATTTTCTTAGCAATCCTGCATGAACACTGACAATGCCCTGGGAAATCTCTCTCTCTCTCTCTCTCTCTCTCTCTCTCTGTCTCTCTCTCTGTCTCTCTCTGTCTCTCTCTCTCACTCTCTCTGTCTCTCTCTGTCACTCTGATAAAAAAGGATTAACAGTGAAGGTCATTAACATCAGTTATACGCAAAAATAAGTTGTTGAATAAATGTAGTGAATTATCGTTATTATATATATATATATATATATATATATATATATATATATATATATATATATATATATATATATATATATATTTTTTTTTTTTTTTTTTCTTAATAGATGGAAACAAAAAAATATGCAGTGGTGGAATTCACAGAGGACAGTGCAGTTGAAGTAGTCCCAACATCATGGTTGGAGGTGACCAAAGAGGTTTGTTTTTGTTTTCAATAAGTTTTCACATTTGTTTACATTATAACAGTTTTTCTGAATTGATTAAACACTATACCCCATTCTCTGAACCAATTTCTCAACAGCCCAAACCAATTAGTCAAATAAATCACTCTTTCTGTAAACATTAAACAAGTTAAAGCAGTTATTTGAAAATTGTATGCACTTGACTATTAATGCAAAACCCCAAACAGATTAAATGGCTTTGAGGCAATTGTTTGATTTTGCCAGAAAAGTCATATTCTCTGACTGTAGTTTGAAGATTTGGTATTGTGTTTAAGGTTTTGAGAAAGTGGGTGATGGTTTTTAGAAATGTGTTTTAGCAAAACTGTAAAGTCTGTTAAAGCAAACCTTTTTTTTTTTCAGGGAACGTTCTGTTACTGGACGTTTGGAAACGCAAGGAAGCTTGTAAAAAATTGCACAATGCCAGACAAAGCAAAGTGGAGGCGGTGTTTGGTAAAAATTTTTTGGCTAAGAACAGGTAATATAGCCTAGTAGTTTTTAAATTATTTAAATTAATCTACAGTATTTCAATGAGGATTGTTAAAACATTATCCAAACATTAAGAAAATTGCAACAAACAAAACAATACTTTAGTTTACACCAACAACATATTTTCCAGACTCATACACCAAAGGTGTCCAGAAATGCCGGCGTGTTGTGGAGACCTCAAACATTGAAACGGAGGACAGCTCCACAATAAACAAAAAGAGGGCACACAAAAAAACCACCGAGATTTCAGTCTGCAACAGATTCCTCCTCAGATGGTAAGTATTCAAATCACTTCAAATTATATTTTTTGTATTTTAACTGCCAAAAAAAACAAAAACAAGGTCTAGCCAATAGGCTACTCCTAGGCTTGCGTTTATAAATTACAAATGGCCTACTGTTTTTTTTGCTAGGCTATTGTATTTTTAATATTATGCTATTATTTGTGAAAAAGGGGTCTAAGACAAAAAAAAAAAGGTTGGGAACCACTGATCTACAAAATTCTTTTTCCACCACTCATATTTATTTGACATGGTATTATTAAATTAACAATTTTAGTGTTTACACATGGAGAAAAATGTATGTTGTGTGCTTGTGAGAAGTACACATTCTCAGGTTGTATTAATGGCCATTTTCATACATTTGTTACAACATGTAAATTTAAGGGCACCACCGTTTAAGAGCACCACAATGAATAAAACCCTTAAATAAAACCTTTAACCAATTGTGAATTGTTTGGTTACAAAACTGAAACTGTGCACTACACAGAGGACAATTAAGTGATTGAAGTGAGTGAACAATGTTTGTTTTATTTATCAATTTGTAAACTCTGTTTTTAATTTTAAAGCATGTTTCTATTTCAGATGATGTTATAGTTTTCCCAAAGGAGAATACAAATGTATCAAAACCTCTTCCACCCAAATGTAAGTTGTTGACATGTAACATGATTGACACATTAACCAACATATGAGATGTCCAATCCATTTGAATTTGTATTTACAGATCAGCCATTCTCCAATATTCATCCTCTTGACAAGGGTTCAGTAAAATATACAAATGTGTTTTTAAGTATAAAGACATTTGAAAAAAAATCTCTCTTTGCCCTCTCAGGCAACAGAGAAATTTCTGTCTGTTTAATTCTACTAGGAATGTTAAGTCTATTTGGATTTTATATTTGCAGCAAAAGCATCACTGCCAGAGTCCGGACAATCAAGTGCGTCACAACCCCTTCAAGGTATACATTTTATCATATATTATTGTAATTATTAACCATTCTATTAAGAGTGATTTATTATTAAACTTTGAAAAGTATATTTTGATGTCATCCCACAGCTGCCTCACAGCTCCTCTTAGAAGAGCCCCAGTGTTCTTCTGAAGCAGCAACAAAGAGTAAGTCATGTTTTCATTTTTCACACTAAAACAATACTGTATTTTCAAGGACCAATCTGCAATATTGCTTTACAGACTATCGCACAAAAGTATTGCAAAAACTGCAAGAGATTGCAGAAAACCAGCAAGACATCCTGGCCTTGCAAAGAAGTCTACTGGCTGCTGTGGCTGTGACAGTGACAGAGGAAGGGAGGATGTCCTGGAAAATGGACCATGCCAGACTGTGGAAGAACTACTAAATCTTTCCACAGAACTGGGCACTAAAGAAAAAGGACCAAGCTGGTAATACATTTGCAAGACACTTAAATGTACACCTATCTCTACCGGAAAGAAGATATTATTTTGCAAAACTGTGTGTTCTGTGTGGCAGCTTTACAACTATTGGGTTATTCACAAAAACGCACTTAGCACGATCGCACACAGCTGTGTTTTAAGGGCTATAACAGTCGCTGTCCATTTATAAATATGTCCAGTAATTTTTAAATCTTTGTACTTTGCTAATATCCTTCAAACCACTTGGTCTACCCATTTGTCTCTCTCTCTGTCTCTCTCAGTCTCTCTCTCTGTCTCTCTCTCTCTCTCTCTCTCTCTGTCTCTCTCTCTCACTCTCTCTGTCTCTCTCTGTCTCTCTCTCTCACTCTCTCTGAGCTGTAGTCTGGCGCTGAAGTCTCGCTCCTCCCACCTGGACACTATTTACCAATCCCGGCTACAACTGAGTTCCCACGTGAGTCCAGGTGGAAGGAGCGAGACTTCAGCGCGAGACTACAGCTTGCCGTCTAAAACACTATTTAGGTGAATTTAAACCATGGCTAAGTTGCTAAACGCAACTCGTTCACAGGTAAGGCCCCTGTTCATGTTGGACAGACATTTTAATTGCATTTTGTGTCTGTTAAGAGGCACAAAAACGCTCTTTATGGTATGCCCCCATAGCTGCCGTTTTAGCTGAGTGGGAGCTCTGGGCATTCGCTGTCGCAGCTCCGCATCGCAAGCACCAATCCGGTTCGTTTTTTTTTCTATAGACAGTACTCACAAAGGTCTAACGATCAAGATTAACTTAAAAATTGCCCGGAGTTCTCCTTTAAGAGCCAAGTAAAAACTATAATTGCAATGAATATGTTTCACAAGAAAATGTAGTATTTGATCAGGTGTTGTTGCAAATTAATAACAAATATTAAAAATTTAAATGTGAGTTCGCTCTCTTTCTCTCTCACTTTCTCTCTCTAAAAATGTTTAACACATCGACAACACATCGACATTGGCTTCAACGTTTCCTTTCAAACAAACAAAATATTCTTTCAGCTGTTATCATAATGGCATTATTCTAAATAACAGTGTTATATATTATGACTCTTTGTGTTTGTTTGTTTGTTTTTTTGTTTTTTTAACAGATGAACTACCTTCGATCCCTGGGAGGAACAAACCCAGGGGCAGCCGTGCGCAAAATGTTGCGCAAGGTTGCATCAAACCCAGTATTGAGTAACTTCAGTTTGAAGGGAAAAAAAGGCAAACTAGCCTTTAAAGACTTGACCATCTGTGATTTAATTATAGGCAAGTTTTTTTTTCAACTGGCCATCAATCAATGTAGAGTTGTTAAAAGCAGCAGTTTTGTATTTTGCACTTTGGAATAAAATGTGTATAGTTCTGGTCGCAAAATACAGTATTTAAAATAATATACCTCAAATCTAACTCAAATTTACGCATCATCAACCTTGTATATTCTAGGAGCAACGCAGAAGCTGTTCAAGTCATTAAAGGCAACTGACGTGGAAGACCTTATTTCAATGGTTTTAAAATTTGCCCCACACAGGCATTTAAAATGGTAAGCAATAATGTCAGTTTTGTTTTGAGATGATCAATAGTAGGCCTAAGTAATTACAACGTCATCTAGTGATGAGATGTTAAAGAGTTGGTGGTAGGCGTACACGTATACCATCGTATTGTCAATTGTATAGGCTCTTTACTACTCAGTACTCTCAATGTGACATTTAATTTATATCTGTACAACTCAAATTTTAATTTCGTAAGTATCAGTACTACCTGACTTAATGAATTTTTGCAGCGCATAATATTATAACCAGTCCACAAGACATTGACAAAACTGCAATGGACGAAATATAGCCTATTACACATGTTTATATAATTTCTATCTGACTCATGTATACGTTTTGTTTCTTTGTTTTTGATTTGCAGATGATGGTGAAGAGAAGATTTTTTGTTTTTTACATTTCATTATATGTGTGTGTAAATATCTTGTTTAAACTAAAATGTGTATATAGGTTTTCATGATATGATAATAGTTAGTATATGATAATATATGTCCTATTTACATTTATTAAATTATTACAGGTTAATCTCTTTAGTTTTAGAATATTAATGTTCATGGTTATTAGCGTTGCAATACAATTTTGTAATATATGTTGTTTAAAATATATGTTCATGGCTTTTTATATATATATATATATATATATATATATATATATATATATATATATATATATATATATATATACATTTTGTGCATACATTAAATTTATTGTAATAATATTATATTCATACGATTATTATGCTTTTGAACAATAAACAACGTAGAAGATGTTGTTTGTAGACTTATTTGTGTACAGGCATATCAGGATGTAGAGGTTAGGAGAAACGTTTAGGAGAAACCTTTAGGGAACGGTCCCGGAACGTTCCTCTAACCTAAAGGGAACGTTCTATTAACGTAAAGAAAACTTTCCTAGCTAACCAACAGGGAACGTTCGAAATGTTTGTTCTGGGAACGTTCTGGGAACCTGAAAGTAACGTTCTGGGAACGTTCTGGGAACCAAAAATTGTTAACTGGGAAACACCACACTGAAGGCGGAGCCAACATCCCGTCACATGTTTGTCATCGCATGTCTGACCCAGAGCCCAGAGTGTAGAGCAGCCCGATGAGATGGTTGCACTGTCCCAAGCCAGCTTTGCAGTTGCACTGCGTCTCCCTTATAAATGGCTGCTCAAGTGACCGCTCCACCTGAAAAGATAATCAAACTTTAGACACTTGACACTTTAGAGTTGCTATTAACAAATATATTGCATATATATATATATACATACACACATACACTGAGTGTGCAGTGAATTAGGTACATCTGGAATTTAAATTATCTGCCATGAAAATATTACAGCTACATGCTGGTAGTGGTAGGTTGTTTACAGCTGTGATACTTGCGAACACAACTTGAAAGATATCCTAATATCTTGGGCACTCATTGCACAAAAAAGTCAGGGTTGTGGAAAAGCTCATATTAAGATTGAACAGTATGAATTCCATAAGTCAATTTTAAACAGACAAGTGATTTGTAAGCTAATTACATTTTGAAGAACCTTCCTCAACCCTGGATAACTACACTGCTCCAAGAACTGAGCAACTCTTATCTTAACATGAATAACATGAACATGTACTTACCTTACCTTATCACTTACCTGATTTCATTACACTATCATTGTCAACACGCAATAGCAACATGCACCTGTCTGGCTTTGCTAATTTGAAACAAGATAATATTTGAGTAGATATCAATGAGGCTTATGTGATATTACATCAACTACAGATAACATGTTAATGAGATAAAATCAACATGTTATTTTCAGTCAGACAGGGAAAGGTACATTGTTGATATAAACTCATAATGAACATTTAGCAAGCTGGTTTAACTGTGGCACTGCTCTGCGAACTGAGCAGTTTGTCCACTTAGCACCTGTATGTTGTAAGGTGCCTCATTTTTCCACACCGAGGGAAAAGACCTAGCCTTCACAAATATGTGTGATGGGCTCTTATTGACTGTCGATTAAAGACATGTTAAGTGATAAATAAAATCTAACATAGTACACAGAGTCAACAACTCCATATCACTTACAGCTTACTAACGTTAACTTACCCCTAGTTGCTACAAGCTAGCAGAAACTGAGTAAATTAGCGTCCATTCATACCTTCAATGTCGTGGATAAATCCTTCGATCCAGTTACTGTATCCCTTAATTAACACAGCCCGGGGGATGTTGCAGTCGGTACTGGCCCACTGCTCCACATTTTGTACTGTTAATTCGGGCAGACAGGAAAGATTGGAGGTCCACACTGGAGTTTCCATTGCTGGTGCTGCTGAGTCGGAATCAAACTTCCGGGTTTGTGTACCCCTCAACGGCGTTCGAGTTTTCAAAATGGCCACCAGGTGAATAAGGCACACAGAACGTTCCCCTAACGTTCCCGTATGGTTCCCATTTGGTTATTTCTTTGGGAACCAAACAAGAACGTTCTAGGAACATTCCCTGTAGGTTATTTTTAGGTTTAATTTTATAACCTAAGGAGAACGTTCTGGGATTGTTCCCTGTAGGTTATTTTTAGGTTTAATTTTATAACCTAAGGAGAATGTTCTGGGAATGTTCCCTGTAGGTTATTTCTAGGTTCTATTTGTATAACCTAAAGGGAACGTTCCCAGAACATTTCATGTAGGTTATTTTTAGGTTTAATTTTATAACCTAAGGAGAACGTTCTGGGATTGTTCCCTGTAGGTTATTTTTAGGTTTAATTTTATAACCTAAGGAGAAAGTTCTGGGAATGTTCCCTGTAGGTTATTTTTAGGTTTAATTTTATAACCTAAGGAGAACGTTCTGGGAATGTTCCCTGTAGGTTATTTCTAGGTTCTATTTGTATAACCTAAAGGGAACGTTCCCAGAACATTTCATGTAGGTTATTTTTAGGTTTAATTTTATAACCTAAGGAGAACGTTCTGGGAATGTTCCCTGTAGGTTATTTCTAGGTTCTATTTGTATAACCTAAAGGGAACGTTCCCAGAACATTTCATGTAGGTTATTTTTAGGTTTAATTATATAACCTAAAGAGAACGTTCTGGGAATGTTCCCTGTAGGTTATTTTTTTAGGTTCTATTTTTCTTAAACAAATTAAAAGGTTGCAAATGTTTGCTTTAACAGCAGTGATCAAATGCTTAATTACACTGACCATTATCAGGCAGTAGAGAGCGCTCATTGATTTTTTAGTTAATTAAATATTATAGTATGCATAGTTATAAAATGTATAGTTATTACATTTGACATTGACAAAAATTTAGTTTTTACTGTTTATTTAAGACATAAAGGATGGTCATGCACAATGTTTTAGTGTTGCCTTACCATTTCCCTTGAAGTCCCCCAACATTGCGATCAGGTCTTAGCAAATTGCCAGTCATTTAAAGAGTTGAATCAGGAGCCTATACCATGAAGCCGGTTTAGCTGGCTAGCCAGCTAAGTTTCAGTTCGCACCAATCTTGTACCATGAAAGTGGCTTGGCTAGCTGCGTTCATTGCCATACCTGCTCTGGGGCAGGTTATGTTCTGAGTTAGAGATCGCAAACTGAAAATGGACCAATCAGATGCGAGCAGATGAGAGAAGTGACACGTCTGACAAAACAAGTCACTTTGTTTATCTGCCATCATGGTACAGGCCCCTGCTGTGTTACCACTTTTATTTTCAAACAGAATTTACAAGCATATGTTAAAAACATATCACCTCACAATGGTTTATCCTCATGCACAGAATCACAATGTGCTTAATCACTATTTATTTGCAGATACTTCTTGATCATTTTACAGTGCTGAATCCATCACCTGATAACTGTAACGTAAGTGGAATCAATTGTAAGACAGTACATAAAATTATATTATATAAATGTCCTTCTAGAATGAAATTATATGGGATACTTTTTCTTCTTTTTTTTCAGAAAATGACCACAAGCCTGCTATGCTCGAGACTTAGAGTTGAAGGAAGTTATAACGCGTGTTCTCCAACACAACAGTGATGCTACTAGGACAATTCTAGGTTGTAATGGAGTTTTAAAATAAAAAAGTTTTAAATAAATAAAAAAGTCAGCACTTTACTGTTAGACAGACAAGCAATACACAAAAATGATGATGTACATGAAATGAAAATAATACAATTATAATATGTGGTACTTAAATTCCATTCAACTTCTGTTCTTGTCATAGAATACAGTTCAGTTCAGTAAGATGTTGCAGAAAAAAGATTCAGTTCAGAAAAAAAAGTATGTAGAAGAATGGAAGAAATCGATGCCTTGTTCAGTTAAAAACAGACCTGGATACTCCCAACTGTTTGGTAGTTTACAAGTGTGTAACAGGTCGCCTTTGCAGGAACAGTTGAAACAAAGATGAAAGTCACAGTCTGGGTTGGCTCGCCATCATTACTTGCAGTTGGTACATCCTCTCCTCGTACACCACAGAAGAGTTATTGTATAATTTTGTGGAGCCATTGAAGAGAATGATGGTTTCCCAATGCACATCTCACTAGAAAAGAAGATGGGAAAACAGGTATGATGTTTAGACTTATACAGTAAAACAATAAAACATTTTTTTCATGAACTAATCTTCAGGTAAAATTAAGGCAGGCTACTTTACACAACAGGGCAAACATGAGTTTTTGGGTGCTTTTGCACTTCTAAATTCTTGATTTTACCTTTTAACATCATTGACGATGTTATTGATGACTTTAAAGTGACAGAATTCACATAATGTGAACAATAACTTCACCCAATTGACTGTTTATTTTAAATAAATGCACAACCAAAATTTACTGAACCAACAGCTTCATTCAACAACAAACAATATATTTACACAGCTAATAAACATATGGATGCATACTTGTCTGACATGTTTGGTCTTATGGATTATTTCAAGCATGTAGTAAAATTGAACGAAGTTAAGCTTAAACTACTCATATGATTGTTCACATTTTGTAAATAATTAATTGTTTCTGTAACGTGTTTCTTAGTACTCTGTTTACCTTCATCCTATATCAGAGAACTGATCACTATTTAGGTAGTGTTGAAATATAACTACAATAAAAAGCATATTTCTCAGAATTTCTCCAAGATTACTTGTTGATGTTTTTCACGAATGGCTTTTTAATATATTGCGCCTAAGAAAAAAAATTCGTCTTTGGGCAGCCTTCTTGCGAAGAGAGCAGCCACAGCCACGCTCACTGATGAGCAAAAGGTCGAGGCAGAAATGACCATGTACCTGCAGGAAATGGCCATTGATGGGGAAGAGGACCCGCTGACTTGGTGGAAAACGAACGACAAAAGGTTTCCGTTCATGGCAAGATTAGCGCGGAAATATCTGTGCATATGTGCTACCAGTACTCCATCAGAGCAGGTCTTCAGCACAGCGGGTAGTGTAGTTACTCCAATCCGCAGCTTATTAAAACCAGATAAAGTGAATATGTTGGTATTTCTGGCCAGAAACATCGAAATTTAAACATGGTCTATGGTGAAAGATATTAGACCTCTTTACGCATTTTTCGCCATCCGTTGAGAAGCTATTCGATTTTGCATATTATTTTTTAAACGTTCATTTGTGTAGTTCATATGACCACTTTACAATATTTCAATAACATAATTTATTTTGTAGCCTGTGCTGAAGTTAATTGTGCTGCTAATTATAAGTGAAATGTTAATGCCGAGTTTCGGTCTGAGTGTTGTTCCGTTTTCTTGTTCTTTATTTGTTGTTCTTCTATGTTTTAATAAATGTGTGTTATTCATATTCACCTTGTTTCTTTCATTTGATTTGACATTATGGATTTATGGCCAAGGAAATTTTTCTTTAAAAGTATTAACCAGACAAAAGTTATTTGACGTTCAGCTGGTCTGGGTTTATCTTAAACTGCCGCTTCAGTGTATACAAGAGCTATGTGACAATGAGCAAGATTTTCTGAGACACTACAACTACTAATAATTCATTAATAAAGGCTATTTTCTTGTAGCCTACAACATAAAATATTTTAATCTAAATGTACAGTGTAAGACATGTAAAAAAAGACAAGAAGCTAACAATGTCCAGATCAATATTTGTGTAGCCTGCCTGACACGGTATTTTCACAGACTAACACGTCACGACAGTATTTAAAATAGCATATATGCATTAGTTATATTCTCAATTTAATTTACAGAGCAATCCCTGCAAAGTTTTTAGGTTAACTATAGAAGAGACTAGGATTAGTGAGTCACACTAGCAAGACTCGCAAAAGGGGGCGTGGCATCACGATGGTGGCTCGACATCGTGATGTTGGTCAGCCATCACGATGGACGATGATATCGTCCATCGGCACAACCCTACCTGGAACACACCAAGCCGACGCCGCAGGGGCGTGTCTAGGGGGAGGATGGGGGAGGCAGTGCCTCCCCTAGGATAAGCTCTGCCTCCCCTGAGAATTTGAGAAATAATCTGTCCATCTGATCAGAGGCGGCGGCAGCCGATTTTAGTTGATTGACAAATATGAAACCGGACAAAAGCCTATGTAAACCCCCGAAATCATAAGTTGCCTTATTTCATTGTGCTTTGGCTTTGCACATACTGCATACAGCCTGTAAAAATAGACATAGGCATAATCTAGCCTATAGAATAAGTTCCTTTGCTGTCGGTAGCCTATGGGCGACTCAGTTTCTTCCTCTCTGTTGAATATGCAGCAGGTAGAGGAGGAGCTTGCACAGTCGTAGACATCAACTAACGTTTAGTGGCGAGTTAACGGCAATTAGCAGGAAAGACAGCAAAAATTAAGCAAATGAGGCTTTGGGGATTTTTCCAAAAGAAGTCAGTGGGTAAGAATTCACATTTGTTTTTGTCCTTAAAGTCTTAAGATCATCATCTAACTGGCTTTCACCCACAGTAGGCTAAACCTCAAGAGTTGTAGCCTCTAACCTCCTTATACAGCTTGACGCAGCTTGGTAGCTCCGAGTTAACGCAGCCGCCTCTCACGCCGGAGACTGCGGTTTGAGCCCCGTTTGGAGCGTACTTTTCTTGTTTATCAGGTGTTGTTTTCGCTAAGGATAACCAATAAGCATTAACATAACATGTATGTGTGACTTGTTTTGTGATATTAGTTTGTAGTAAATATACACCTTGATTTGATTAAATGGTTTTGTAGAGTGTAGCAAAGATGAGCAACAGACTGAGGAGCAGCAGCAGCAGCTGTGCCAGAATCAGGCATGGAAACTGGTAACAATTAATAAGTCACTTTACTTTAGAGAAAGTTAAAAGTGAAACATTGTTTATCTCAATGATCCTAATGAAAGGATTTTGACAGATGAATTATTCTCATAGAGATGATGAGAATTATATACAGTTCGATGCCATAGTGTGTCAAAGACTAAAGTCATTCATGTATTGCTTTAACTTAGGATCTTATACATCATTTTGACTATTTATGTCAAAAAATATAAATTATTTATATTCAATATTTTTTTTACCTCACTTTACTCACTATAATATAACTCTTTTCTGATGACTTTATGTTAATGTACATGAAAATTCAAGAATCATGATAGATCTGAGGGCAATCCCACTGATCTGCTCTTCCCAATACATTTTCTTCAATGGTATTGGTCCACAATTTGACATAAGTAGCACTTGATGAATTAGTTGTTTGAAGCTGATTTGCAATAAGTTATGTGCTGTATCTGTTCTTTTGCATCACAGATGATTCAGGGAGGAGAGAGGATGAGTTAGTCGAGGATAGTACTAGAGTGGAAGATTTAGGAACTGTAGAAACAGACCCAGCCAGAGCAAAACTCAAAGAATACCCTCTCACCAGCTTTGGACTACAGGGAAGTGGTTGCTAGTGTGAAAATAAATGTCTGGGCTAAGCCCCGGATGTCCTTCAATGCTGGAAATGCCTCTGCATCTGATGATAAATTACAATTTAAAAGTGGATTGTTTTGTGCATATTTTTCCATCGCTAGCAGATGAGTGAGGTCTGACACAACAAAAATCCAGTTTAAGCCCTATAGTCTAATAGGGGCCCTGTGCCTATCTCTGGGTTCCTGGCTTAAAAAAAGATATGCACTAAAACAGATTGTGTGTAGTATAGCTTAATTTTGCGCCGATTTTTTCAATTGTTTATGTTGCCCCCCCAAACAAGCCAAACGCCCCCCCAAACATGATATCCTGGTAACCCCTCTGCGACGCCAACGAACTAGCGCTGATGAAATCCGACTGTATTGTCGCCTCTCGTCGGGGTAAAAGCTGCACTTGAACACACCGAGAGAACTACTGCCGACTGTCAGCTAGAATGCGCGTTCTGCGCCTGCGTGTAAATGAGACAACTGTCTATTTCTGCAGATATATTCGTCTATATTCGTCATTCAAAAAGGGAAACCGACGCTGCCGGCTGCAGATACACATAGGCTACCGTAAACAAAGCAGTGCATGCTTACAGTTTTGAATATCAATCCTGCTAAACACTTTCTTTATTCCACTACGCTCATGTTAATATTGAAATATTCGCCAATGCCTGCTCGCGTGCGTATCGCCACCTAGGGTTGGTCAATTATATTTAACAAAGTGGGACTCTCAAACCTAAAAGGAAAAAGAAGAAAAAAAAAATTATATGACTTATATTTTTGATAACACCATTGCTTTGAATAAAGTATAGCAAAACAAAAACACCGCAGTATTAGAAAACCCCAATATATTTTGACGTTTAATGCCAAGGTAAGGCGGTGTGTCATTATATAAATGTACATACATTTTTGAAAAAATGAAGAAAAAAAAATTATCTTAAAATTAAATTATTAATCGCGTGCCAAGCCCGCGAAACCTGTGCCCACCGCGTGGCGCGCGCACAACCTGTCTACCCTTTGAATGACATCCCAGCAGTGCGTTTTCCTGAGGTAAATTACTTTAACTAAATTGGTTAAGTAAAAAGTTAAATTACTTTTTTAAAGTATGGTCTGACAACAAAAGTAAATGACATTTAAAACTATGAAGAAAGTAAGTAATGCAAATAAGTGATTATAATAACAAACGGTCTGAGGGAACAGTTCGTTTTTCTCCACTAACATAACAGCAGTTTTCACTCATGAAAATCATTAAAGAATGAAAATGTGACTTTTTTTTTTTTTTTTTACAGTAAATGTACCACATCTCACACAAACAACGATTTTCCGTCTCTTCGCGAAAAGAAACAACAAAAAGTCGCTCACACAACAAAGTTCAAATTCTGACAGCGATCACGTCCTCGCGCTTCCCTCACTCAGCATCAGTGTCTCTCTCTCTCCTTGAATGTAGTTTCCCTGTCCCTTATATGCGGTATCTCCATAGGCCTATCACTAAAACAACACACAGGTGTTTGTCATTTGCACTTGACCACTTACGCACACCTGTCTCCCGATCCTCTCTCCCGTCACAGACTTCGCTAGATCACACCCCCTTGCCACAGAAAGGTGTTTTTTTAACCCAACTTTTAAACAGCAGCTAGCCTAACAACTCAAGGCTATCTAGACTAACTTCTAGCATATGTCAGCACAAGGGGTAGCTAAATCATCTTTTCGCGACAGCCAGCAGCTAGCGTTAGCTCGTTAACAATATATTTACATCCACTCACCACAGACAAAATGAGCACTGCACAGACGTTTGCAGTTGGTGTCCAGTCTGCCCTCTTGATGGCTGCAAGCCACTGATGGCGTCTTTTTTCGTCCAGAGGTAGCCTGTAAAAGGATATTTTGGGGTCTCCTTTTTTGTTGTTGCACCCCACCGCACAACACATTGAAGGCATCTAGCTAGCTCGTTCCTTTGCGACTGACGTGAATCAGGTAGCCTACTCTTCTTCTTATTTTAATGGCGCTTGGCAAACAACTTTTAATGTGCATTACCGCCACCTTCTGAAATGGAGTGTGCATCAAAATAGCCTACTTTACTCACCACTAATTAAATAATTAAATGCATAAAATCTAATGAATTGAGGTTGTTGTTATTCTCAAGAATGAAAATGCATCTTAATGTGGATTATCTATTCATCAGAGCCTTTATAAACCATGAAAATAATTATTCTCTTCTCTCTCTTTTTTTTCTCAGTGTCGATTGCCATCTGATTGTTGTAAGTATTAGAAGTCAACCTACATCTCTGATTTGCCAGATTCATCATAACATGCTAATTGATCAATAGACCAATTAAAGCAACATGATGTGGCAAGTTATAATCTTAATGAAGACATTAAAAGGATAATTCTTTAAATAAATAAATAGAATGGAATTCTACATTTCTGATTTGCTAGTTTCATCATAACATATTAATTAATCAATAATCACTGATGGAACTGAAAACATTTGAATTTGTACAGACATATTTTACTCATATTTGGTCTTTTCTCTCGTTTGCTTGTCAACAGCAGCTACATACACCCAAAAGGCTCTTTTAAGAGCCCCATCACGAGAGTGTCTTTGGCTTTGTGAGTATATATTTTGACTGACTATCAGATACCTCTCAGTTTTTGGGTTTAGATAATCAAAAGCAACATCATGCGTAATGTCTTAATGAAGACATTAAAGGGACAATTCTTAAAAAAATAAAAATGAATAAATGAATGAATGAAATAGAATGGAATTCTACATCTCTGATTTGCCAGTTTCATCATAACATATTAATTAATCAATAATCACTGATGGAACTGAAAACATTTGAATTTGTACAGACATATTTTACTCATATTTCGTCTTTTCTCTTTGTTTTTAACTGCTAGGCACATTCTTATAATTTTACTTTAGATGTAGCTTTGATATTCACGATAGCATAATTTGCAGCATGCATACGACATTTATAATGTTGAGTGCTTTAATGTTTATGAGTAATATATTATCTTTTTTTTTCATGTAATAGTTTTTGCATCATCTTCCACTGTCTCCCCACCTCCTTCACATTTTTGTCTTGCCACATTCAGGGTAAGTAATATTATTTATCTTCATGTTAAGGTGCTCTCCGTAATTTTTGTTTAAATAAACATGCATTCATATATTTAAGAAAACTATTATGTTTATATATTAAATATAATTTAAATTATATGGATATAAATTTATACATGTAGATATTTTCTAAATATATATACTGTACTTGTGTGTATTTATATATTCATAATAAACACAGTACTACACACACACACACACAAGATTCTTGAGGCAATCATTACCATTATAAAAAAAGTTACATTTGCTGTTTCGCCATTGTTCTGTTCATCTCAGTAAATGAATGGTGGATGAAACACCCTTGATATCACCACCAGAATATCTGTTATACAATGTCAAACCAGCATAACAGTACCACAGACAGTACAATTTCCTTTACTTTTCACTACAAAAATGGCTTTCTTAATAGTAACAATCAGATTCATGATATTTTTGTTGTTATTATTATTATTATTATTGATATCAGAAATTAACATTTCTACCAGTAGCAATTCAATTCTTGATATCAAGTATAAACATTTGCACTAGTAACCACATGATTACTGATACCAAAAATAAAGTTTTTACTAGTAAGAACTGTATTTCTGGTAAGAAATCAATTTTTGATATAAATAACTGAATACTTTCTGCTAATAGATATAGTGAAATAGTGCAAAATATGCCAGTACCAATGCCAGTCCAATATTTTGGATTTAGAATGGATTCAAAAACCAAGAGGCAACGCTACACAAGGCAGTGGAAATATGCACGGAGATCACTGCATGAAAGTTGTATTGGAGAGGAGTCATCAGTTCATCCAGTAACACTTCAAGAAAGAATTAATGAAGAAAATTACACTGATGAAGACATCTCAAGTGTAGAAATTGGGGTCAGTGGGGAGGGCTGCAGTTCAGGACCTCACAGTGTGGCTGATGGGTCCAGTGTGGAAAACTGCAATTCAGAACCTGAGGATGAAAAAATTGTGGCCCTAACTTCACTCTCAACATTTTTGCAAGAATGGGCAACAAAACACCTCATCAAGCATAATGCCCTAGATGATCTCCTGAAAGGACTTAAAAAAATGGACACCCAGAGCTCCCATCAACAGCAAGGACATTGCTGAAAACTCCTAGACTCATTAAATCAGTGGCAAAATCAGGAATGGAGTGTGTCCATTTTAATTTAAGAGAGAGCGTTCTTGAGCAGCTGCAGCGCTATCCAAGAGAGATTACAGAAGGAGTTAGCACATTGGAGCTATCATTTAATATAGATGGCCTTCCTATTTTTAAAAGCAGCAAAGCATATCTTTGGCCCATCCTCTGTGCCATTCATCTGCCACCCATCAGTATCTTTCCTGTCACGCTGACACTCGGTCCCACCAAACCAACAAATTTGGATTTTATTGAAGAAGCCATAGAGGACATTCAGGAGCTTCTGGACAATGGTTTGGATGGAAAAGAAGTCAAAATCAGATGTGTTGTGTGTGACGCACCCGCAAGAGCCATGGTCAAAAAGATCAAACAGTATTCTGGGTACTATGGGTGTGATAAATGCACACAGAAGGGCACATGGGTGGATGGACGCATGACCTACCCAGAGGTTGATAACCTCACTTTACGAAGCAACGACACGTTTCGCGCTGAAATGACCAGACTTCAAGAAAATGAGGACACTCCTGTGTCCCCCTTTCTGAGCCTCCCACTGGACATGGTAGAACAATTCCAAATTGATTACATGCACCAAGCTTGCCTGGGAGTGATGAAAAAACTAATAACAGTGTGGATTAGAGGAGACAGGAAAGTGAGAATGTCTGCTGGGCAAATAAGCAATGTGACCCAAAGGCTGCTGTCACTTCAAAAGGTCATCCCCAGCTGTTTTGCCCGGAAACCTAGAAATCTGGAAGACATTGACAGGTGGAAGGCAACCGAACTGCGGCAGTTTGCTGTTTACACAGGAAAGATCGTGCTTAAAGGAATTCTGGCTGACCAGCTATATGATCACTTCATGGTGTTCAGTGTTGCCTTAAGTCTTCTGCTTTGCCCTACACTTGCAGTGGAACACAACAGCTACAGCAAAGAGCTGATGAAATACTTCGTTGGAAAAGCAGGAGAACTATATGGAGACCACTTCATGGTCTACAATGTACATGCAATGTTTCATCTACCAGAGGAGGCAATGGCTTTTGGCAGTCTTGATGCTTGCAGTGCGTTCCCTTTTGAAAACTATCTTGGGAAGCTGAAGCGACTTGTAAGGTCAGGAAAGCAGCCACTTACTCAAGTGGTCAAACGGCTAGAGGAGATGCCAAAATCCCCATTGTCCGTGGAGGCCTCTGAGCCCAAATTCAAAAGGCCTAATAATGCCTTCCATCTTGATGAAGGTAAATGCTGTGAGGCCATTGAAGAGAGAGAAGAGTCGGATGATGGTTGCCAGATGCTGCTGTGCAGGCTTTTTGAGAAAACAGAACCACTTTTCGGAGATCCATGTGACTCCAGAATACTTGGATGCTTCAAAGTGCAATCAAGTCATGCTGTTATGAAGCTCATACCAAAACGGCAACTGACAAGAAAAGCTATAATGGTGGAAAAAAGAGAAGAGACTATTTTCTTAGCAATCCTGCATGTGCACAGATAATGCCCTAGGAGTCTCTCTCTCTCTCTCTCTCTCTCTCTCTCTCACTCACTCACTCACTCACTTACATTATTATTATTATCTCCCTCTCACATTATTATTATTAGTATTATTATTATTATTATTATTATCTCCCTCTCACTTTTGCACCTTTGCACTTTTATTGCAGAATTCATAATATAAAAGAAATACAAACATCTTTATAATTCATAATATAAATGAAACACACACACACACACACACACACACACACACACACACACACACACACACACACACACACACACACCAAGAGACTGCCAATGCATTAATGTTAAGATCTACTGTTAATTCACCATTTAAGGACATTCAGAGAAACCAAGGAGGATAAACAGTGAAGGTTATTAAAATCAGTTATTATAAGCAATAAGTTATTGAATAAATATAATACACTGTGTAAATTATCTTTATTAAATATTTCCTTCTGTATATTTTTTTTTATCTCAACAGATGGACACAAAACGTTTTGCAGTTGTGGAATTTGCTGAGGATAGTGCTGTTGAAATAATTCCAACGTCATGGTTGGAGGAAACCAAAGAGGTATTGTTTTGTTTTTAATAAGTTTTCACATTCATTTACATTACTAAATCAGTTCAAGAATGGTAAATCTTTTTTTGTCAGGGAATGTTCTGTTACTGGACATTTACGAACACAAGGAAACTTGTAAAAAACTGCACTCTGCCAGACAAAGTGAAGTGGAGGCGATGTTTATTAAAAAAAAGTTTGGCTAAGAACAGGTAATGTAGTTTTTGCATTATTTAAATGAATCTACTAGTATACGATCTAATATTTTTCAATATTTAATATTTACTGTATTTTCCAGACTCTTATACTAAAGGTCTTCAGAAATGCCGGCGTGTAGTGGAGACCTCGAATGTTGAAACAGAAGACTGCTCCACAGTGAACAAAAAGAGGGCACATAAAAATCCACAAAGATTTGTGTCGGAAATTGATTCTTCCTCAGATGGTAATTATTCAAATCACTTAAGAATTTTGTATATATCAACTGAAAAAAAAGAAAAAGAAAAACTGGAAAAGAGCCAACTTAATTATAAATAACAATTTGTGAACTCTATTTTGAAACATGTTTCCATTTCAGATGACGGCAGAGTTTTACCAAAGGATAATACAGATGTGCCAAAACCTCATCCACCGAAATGTAAGTTGTTAACACATGAGTCAGACAATGTAAAGAAACTTTTTTTTTTCACAAACTCAAACCTTATTCTATTGTGTGTGTTTCAAAAAGCATATAACAATATATATTCCTGGTCAACTATGTTACTGACTATGTTTGGGTCTATAGTTTATACTTACTAAATATAATTTTGTACTAGAAAAGTATGCATTGAGGCTTTATAATGATGAGAATCAAAATGATCTCACAGACATGAGATGTACCCACAATTATAGTATGGCCCACATGACTATTACCCAATGTCTCCATTTATCATCCATTCAATTTTGTATTTACAGATTCATCATTCTCCAACATTCATCCTCTGGACAAGGGTTTGTATAATATACAAGTATGCTTTTATGCACAAACACATCTTCCCAAATGAATGAATGAATAAATCTCTCTCTCTCCTGGCAAAAAAAGGAATTTCAACACTTTCTCAACACTGTAAGTGTTTTTTTCTTTCATGTTTAATTATAACCTGCGACTCATTCATTAATGCGAATCTATGGCCTGGTTTCACAGACAGAGCTTAGCCTAAGGCCAGGATTAGGTCATAGTTAAATTAGGACATTTAAGTCATTTTTTATAAACATGCCTTAGAAAAAAACATTACTAGTGTGCATCTTAAGACAAAACAAATGCACTGACATGTTTTAAGATCAGTCAGTGCAAGTTTCTTACAGTTGAAATAGCTCAGATTTACATTTTAGTCTAGGACTAGACTTAAGCCTTGTCTGTGAAACCAGGGGTTAATGTGGCTTTTGATTTCCACTTTCCTGCAGAGTTTAGCTCCAACCTTGATTAAACTCACCTTCCTTTAATTATCAACTAATTTCAATAATTATATTATTCAATTAATCAACATTGATTAGCTTAATCAGGTGTGCTAGATTAGGGTTGGCACTAAACTCTGAAGAAGAGTGGTCCTTGAAAACCAGATTGGAAATTGATTAGTCTTTTATGCAGCAGAGGAATCGCTGCAGGAGTCCCAACTGCCAAGCATATCACGGCCTCTTGAAGGTATTTTTCTAAAATTCTATTCTAAAATTCAGAATATTATGTTTATTGTAATTATTTTTTATTCTAGTTAGAATGAAATTGTGTTTTATGCCACAGTTGCTTCACGGCTCCTCATAGAAGAGCCCCAATATTCTGACTCTGCAACAAAGAGTAAGTCAAGTTTAGATTTTTCACACTACAGTAATACTGCACATTCAAGGAGCATTATGCAATATTGCTTCACAGGCTATCGCACAAAAGTCTTACAAAAGCTACAAGAGATTGTCGAGAACCAGCAAGACATCCTGGCTATGCAGAGACAGTTACTGGCTGCAGTAGCTGTGACGGTGACAGAGGAAGATGGGGAATTCCTGGAAAATGGGCCATGCCAAACAGTGGATGAACTGCAGATCCTTGACAGGGAATTGGAAAACAAAGAAAAAAGTGCCAAGATGGTAATACTTATGCAAGACAGAGTGCAACGGTAGGTGCACTCAAATGCACCTACCGTTACCAGTGCGGGGTACACGGAAAAAAAATGTTGCACATGATAGTAGAGCTATTTACAACCTGGTGCAAATAGTAGTGACCTTGGTATAACATAAAGATGCCATTTACATACCAAGGGGGTGAAAACTTTTTGAATTTAAAACTTTTTACAAGAGAGATGGGCCTTTTCCATCTGCTTTTCCATCTTTTCCACTGCTAAATGTACTTTTAGTTTACTTTTTATGTACTTCTCAGAAATAGGCTTTATGTGCTTCTCAGAAAAACCTATATATGTAGTTATAAACAAAGTTTTATTTTAGTTCAGATTAACATTTGAGGGCAGCAATTGTATTCATAATGTTAAAATAAAACCGACGTAATGTTACTTGAAAGCATTATAGCCTACTATTCCTGCCAAACTTCCATGGTTACAGTTAGTAGTGTTACTACAGAAAATCCATGGTGAATGTTGCTGATCTGTGGACACTGGATAGTTCATTCATGGGACAATGTTTCTTCCTGGTTTCCCCGTCAGCGCTGTTCGATCCGTTGATAACGGAGAAATATGAATGTTTCTCACTAGATCTCGCAGCGATGTTATTACTTCAGTGGCAAATTCAAATGTTTTCTTTACTGGATTTAGCTGTGTAGTAACAGTGCTGCTTGATTAAGATTGGCTCGCGCTGCACTGGTCCAAACTGATAAACGGTCCGTCAACCACACAATAACGAGTAGCTCAGTTTCGTTCCGCTTACCTTACATTTGCCATTTGATGTTGGGCAATGTTGTGGTCACGCCAGCGTCTCTTAAATTATGAGCGCGCTTGCCACGCGCGACGCTCCTACATTTGAAATAAAGAAATTTTGGTCGGCAGGAAAAATGGTCCAACGAACCGTTCGGTTTAAAAGTGCGTACCGAAAACCGAACCGAAGCCTTGTACCGAACGGTTCGATACGAATACGTGTAGCGTTACACCCCTTTTATATATATATATATGCTTTTTCAGATGTTCACATAGTCCACAATTAAGGCAATATCTGAATTTAGACATGAAGCAGTTAAAAAAATTACAAATCCTTGATCCAAGACTTTTTTCTTTGTTGGTGCTGTGCAGTCCTGTTCTACCCACTCTTCTACAGAAAAATCCTCTGTGTCCTGCACATTCCTGGTTTTCCAGCAGCTTCTGCATATCTGGACTCTTTTCAACAGTGACTGTATGATTACTGGCTAATCGAGTAAATGAACAAATGAATGAAATAAGATATTAAAATAAGAACAATGTCCACCAATCACGTTCAAAAGTTTACACCCCCTAGTTATTGTGTTAACTTAATCCAAGAGAATTTTTGCAGATTTTAATCATCCAGGTGACAACATCATTAATAATCCATATTAAGATTTAAGACTCAAGTAAACTTTTAAAATGGATCTTTTGTGGTAATTCAAAATTGTGTTGTGGTCTGTGTGTAAATATTTCTAGCTATTAGTAAAAAAAATTCTCCAACTCTCACATTCTTTGAAGTTTGTGGTAATCAAGAAGAGCTTGTTTCAGATATATTAGTCTTTGAATGCAGTACTTATTGTTTTTTTTTGTTTGTTTTTTTTAACTACTTAAATGTCCTAATTGATGTATGGCTTAATGTAATGGCTTTTTTTTTTTTTACTTGCATTTAGGTTAGATTAAATAAATAAAACAAACATACAAACATGCATGCATATTGTACTGTAGGTACATGCATGCATGCGTATGCTTGCATTACTTTTATTCATTTAAAAACTATAGTTCCATTAGAGTGGTTTCAGAAGAAAATGTGTTCACATATGAATGTGGAACAACACATTAATCACAGCTTGAACAGTTTCCATTCAAACTACAACAAAAATCTTTCATCTGCTGTCATGATGCCATATTCTTTTTTCCTCTAAATAACAGTCTTTCTTTCTTTTAAACAGAAGAACTACCTTCGGTCCCTTGGGGGACCAAACCCAGGTGCAACCTTGCGCAAAATATTGCGCAAGGTTGCATCAAATGAAGTCTTGGGTGCCTACAGCCTTAAAGGGACAAAAGGCAAACTTCCCTTCCAACACCTGAAGATCTGTAACATTATCATAGGCAAGTTATCAGTCATTTTTTATATTAATAGCCAATTTTTTTGCACTTTGGAAAATTGTTCTGGTCCCAATGTACATTATTTTAAATAATACCATACCTCCAAATAGCTACAATGTTTACATAATATTATTCCTACATCTAGGGGCAATGCAGAAGTCGTACAAATCTCTAAAGGCCAGTGAGATTGAAGACCTAATTTCAACTGTCCTAAAATTTGCCCCACATAGGCATTTAAAATGGTAAGCAATCGTGTCGGTTTTCTTTTAATTTTCAATGTACCTCATGCAGAATCAATTTTTCTTGTGTCATTTTTTACATGGTTTATAGACTGATATAGACTGATATTAGGTTTAATAAGGTTTGTAACTTTACAGCGACATCTACTGATGAGTGGCCTAAAATCTAAACTTTTAACTTGGAAAGTATAATTACTAGATGAGTGTAAAAAGTATTTGTGCAGTGAATATCATAACATCAGTCTACAAGACATCAGCAAAACTTCATTATTGCACACACAGCAATTCATTATTGCATCCCCCCTCCCATACACACACACAAACGTTTTTTCTTTGTACTGTATATGATTGCTTCTCATAGAAAATATTTGTGCAATCAGTTTGTCAAACGAATACCCTAGTTTATTATCTTCACTGCGCATCACTTATGCGGTAATGTGCAATTAAATTATTGCAGGGCAAATTAATTGTAGTAATAAATTCACATCTTAAGGCTTGTGACTTTAGTAGTTTCATAGAAGTATCATTTTTATTCTTTTTTTTTCAAAGTAAAACAAGGGCAAGTTAAAAACATTATATAAATGTTTAGTAATTGTTGTAGTAACTGCATTGCAAATAAATAAATAAATACCTGGCTAGTAAAACATTTTTTTATAATAATTATGGCTGCTAAATTTTGTTAACTCACCGGTCATCGGCACACAATCCTTAACTGCACTACAGTTAATTTTTTAATCTGACTCATGTCTTTTTTTCCCTTTTGTTTTTGATTTGCAGCTGATGGTGAAGTGAAGACAAGACGTTGGTGAAGTTGTTCACGGTTTCATGTTCACCACATTGTGAGTTTCATGTTCACCGTATGTAAATGGAAATTTAAAATGGAAATTGATGTAAATTTTGTTTGATGTTGTTTAATATTTGTTCATATCATATGTTCATGTTCACCGTACACATTGTCAGTTTCATGTTCACCGTATGTAAATTTAAAATGGAAATTGATGTAAATTTTGTTTGATGTTGTTTAATATATGTTCATATCTCATTTCAGAGATAGTTTATTGTTCAGAAAACATAAGAAAAGAAACAATGTAGAAGAAGTGGCTTGTTGACTTCTTATGTACAAACATCAGAATGTAGAGGTTAGGAGAATGTTCTGGGAACCTTCTAGGAACATTCCCTATTGGTTATCCAGGAAAGTTTTCTTAACGTAAATAGAACGTTCCCTTAAGGTTAGGGAAACGTTCCGGGAACCTACTCGGAACGTTCCCGCAACGTTCCCATAAAGTTCCTACAACGTTCTTGCAACATGCTTAGGTTAGGGGAACGTTCTGGAAACTTTATGGGAACGTTTTCGGAACGTTCCCAGAACGTTGCAAGAACGTTGCGGGAACGTTCCGAGTAGGTTCCCGGAACGTTCCCCTAACCTTAAGGGAACGTTCTATTTATGTTAAGAAAACTTTCCTGGATCACCAATAGGGAACGTTCTTGAGAACGTTCTGGGAACCAAAAACTAACGTTCCCAGAACGTAAAATTGTTAGCTGGGTAATTGTTCCTCGTCCTCCCTGAACTTGCACAGCATCTTCACTACAAGTTTAAAGGATTTTAAGGAAAAACATTACTTTTAAGAGAAATTACCTTAATTGGTTTAAAAATCTGCGGAGCTGGTCGAAACCAGTTGAAACCAGAATGGGTCATTAGCTATGCAAGTTCCAGCGATCTCATTGGTTAGATTTAATCACGCGCTAAATGTATGCGTGTGTAAATTATATTACTAATTCTTCTTTTTTTTGCCATTTAAGAAATATTTAATGATTACATCATACATCAATACCAATAAAAAAATTAAAGTTTTCATCAGTCATTTATTTGTTCCCTTTTCACAGAATGTATGAGGCATTTCCACAGTTATCAAAATCAGTAAATGTGGTAAAGTTTTTCATATTTTTTAAATACTATACATATTATACTATACTCCATGTTATATTAGGCTACCATGGCAGTATACGAATTAACATATAGCAGATTATAATAGCAGAACCCATTCTGGTGCTAAATAGAACCCTTTTTATAAGGTTGCATAAAGAACCTTGATTTGCAATTGTTATATAGGACCTAAATGGTGTTAAAAACTACCTTTTTAATAATAGTTTATTTTCATTAATATTAGTATATTAGATCTGGCCCACACACAGCAAGCCACAACTCACTATAAAACCGGCTTGATGTGTGTGGGCCAGATACGGCCCACATGACCTTTGTCGCTACCAGAACTGAGCCACATGTGCCATAGTTGGCCCAGATGAGGCCCAGATATGTATGCTATCTGGGATGGCTTGTCTTGCTACCATTCTTTTGAAAGCTGACTGATGTGGGATTGTTCTTAAATCCATTAGCAGATTAGTCCCCACATATCTGCAAATTGTTATTGTATTATTCATTTTAATAGTCAATTATTGTGTGTACTTGGAAGCTTTTGTTATTGAACAAATATGTATGATTTCCTTGAGTGTTCATGTGTCAATAAACATATCTGATTATGATTTAATAGATCAGGTAATTGTTGAAATAATTAAATGTGTACAAGATGGCATGTACATATTCTAGAAATGAATGCAAATGTATGTATACATACATATATATACGCACTATACTGCATTTTTATATTTGGTTCTTCTGGATTTATTTTGAAGAGGTACTGTCTAGTTACAATATCAACACAAAGCTAATCATTTTTATTAACAACTTTAAAACTTGATGTGCACCCCCATAGAACTAATGTCACTTTGCTTAAATGAGTTCACATTTACTTTATAAATCACATGTATAATTTGTCAGCATTATGAACAATGAGCATCAACAGGTTTAATCTATGAAGAATCCTGTAACAATCTGCAGATGCCGCTATTTGGATAATTTTGCTTTAAAAGGGGGTATTTATAGACATTGATGTTGTATTTTTACTGTTGATTATTAAAAGATTATGATTGTTGTGCCAACTCTACATGGGGAAAACGACTCATTTGTGCTTAATAGGGACATAGACTATTATAATTATAACCTGTGGGCACTTTTGCCACATCCTTCAGTGAGTGTTGTTTCACGGTTAAAAGCCGCAATGCCCTCTGTCGGTATGGGAATAGTAAGATGGCGGCCAGAGCACTTCCGGTAGCTTCACCTACAGCTGGCAGTTTATAATTCTACGAGCGATGCGCTACTTGCACAACTACTTCCGCGTTCCACTTATTACGTATCAGTCGTTTCGGTTATGACCATGGCTAACGCTACATACTACACTCGCTGTCTCCAGGATCTATGAGCAATACAGTTGATGAAAAATGAGACTTTTTGAGGGAAAAAAAGAGCCTTTGGGGCTGATGTGAATGTATCACATCTGTTTATTTTAGTAGCATTTGTTTTTCCCACCAATTTGTAAACCACATTAGATTAAAATGCCTTACATTTTAAAGGTAGTTAAAACATGTTACCTAAGGAAATACAAACTAAAACATAACACAAGTAACAGCACAGACTTTGGATATCGGTTTTGGTAAAAGAGATAAAATACTTCAACAGTTCAGACATTGACTCTTCGTGTGAGAGTGTGTGTGGCTCTTAAAAGAGCCGTTGTGTTTGTCTGATGAGAATGAAGACGTTTATCCTCCGAAGCCGTACAGAGTTCGTCCCTGTCGTTTCAGCGCGTACACAACGTCCATGGCAGTGACGGTCTTTCTCTTGGCGTGCTCGGTGTAGGTGACGGCATCACGGATCACGTTCTCCAGAAACACCTTCAACACGCCGCGAGTCTCCTCGTAGATCAGACCGGAGATACGCTTGTGTAACAGGGTAAAAAAGGTGTTTCCACTTGCCTTGTCTATTATAAGTGTATGTGCCTTTAATTATAATCGACCCGCACTATCTCTGTTCATTGGCTGGTGTCTTGTTGAGAACTGGTTCCGGTTAGGTCATTAATTTTCACGCCAGTCAAGAGAGTGTTTGTGGTGGAACCTTTAAGAATGCTGTGAAACTGATCACCACATTTGAATGTGTTTTAACAGAAATAAATAATCCACCCAAGGCGTGAGATGGTGTTGGTGGTCTCTATTATTACACACAACGCAGATATGAAGTTAGGAACCGTTACAATGGTGCCATGACCGTGACTCTGGAAGCAGGGTGCTAAAACAAATAATCGCAGGTTTCCGGAGGAGTTTCGTACCGTGGGTGCCGAGAGCTGTTCGCGCCAGAAGCTGTTTGGTGCAGTACCGCTTTTAACCACAAGGAGGAGTACATGAACGTGTTTCACCACTGAGAGGAGGATAAGTTGTTATTGTGGTATCCATTTGAATGAAATATTGACTTATTTTACAATAGCGTTGAAGATTTAACTTTTGTATATTTTTGAGGATTGAACTTTGAAAAGCAAAATATTTTTGAGGACAGAGTTATTGAAATGTTTTATTGTTCAGGCTGAAATTTTAACAAACACATTTTCACTGAACGTTGAACTCTGAAGTGAGAATATATTTTGAGAATTGAAGGGATATATATATATATTTTTTTTTCTTCCTCAAAGTGTTTTCTGTAGTTCTAAAACAACAAAAGATACATATCAAGGAAAGAGGAGATTTTTTATTTTTTTATTTGGGTAATCCTATTTATTCATCATTGCTATTGTCAATATTGAACATGGAGTCAGGGAACAGTTTTGGGAGAGGTAGAGGTCTGCTCATGTTTTCTCCTATGACATCAGTTGGGAGAGGCAGATTTGATTATCCTCCTGTCACATCTACTCCATTGTCTGCCTTCAAGATGGTGCAAGATGTAAATGACAATTCAAATCCTCCACAACCCCAGTTCAGTGAAGGTGGACTGAAACAACCAAGTTTTAGAGAAGGTAATGAGTCGATGGAATTAATAGTTGGGATGGTAGAACGAATGGGACGCTCTGTTGGGGAGAGCATAGCTTCCTGTTTAGAGTCTAAAGTGTGTAGTTCACGTAATGCAGACTCATCTGTTTTGAACAGAGTTCTAAAATCTGAAGTCAAAGAACCTGTTCGTTTTAGGGGTGATCGAGCTGAGCCATATACAATACATGAGTGGGAAGCCATAGTGCTGTTATATTTGCGTAAAACAGGGATGCCAATCGAAGAACAAGCTGATGAAGTCATGAGTAGGCTTATGGGGAGAGCACGGGAAGTTGTGAGGGTGGGCTTGCGTAGTAACCCCTCTATTGATTTGTGCAAAGGCCCGAGTCCTATTTTTGATTTGTTGAAACAACATTTTAGTGACACAGCTTTTTCTAGCATGCCATTAGCTGATTTTTATGGCACCCTTCCACATGCTGGTGAGAACCCCTTTGATTATTGGCTGAGGCTAAATAGGGCCATGGACATGGCTGAGGACTGTTTAAAGAGACAGGAAAATTGACGACCCGTCCCGTGAGCTTACCGTAATGTTTATCAGACATTGTCCTGATTCAGAGCTTTCCCTAATTTTCAAGTGCAGACCTGTGGAACAATGGACAGCAGCTGATGTTCATGCACGGTTGGAAGAGTATGGTAGAGAGAAGCGATGTAGCTCTATGCCTATAGTGTCCCCAGTAATTACTCTTCTGAAACAGGAGGTTGCTGTTCAGCCTACTGAGACAAAGGAATCTGTTTTATCCCAAACTCAGTCTAAAGAGCCCATGGAATGAATCTTAGCGATGTTGGAACGTGTCTTGGAGCAGGGCCAATCAAGAAACCAGTCTGGGACAGTGCGACATCAGTTTAAGTCACAGAGAAATGGAGTGAGGCCTACTCTACCATGTGAGGTGTGTGGAGATGTTGGCCACACCACCCATTTTCACTGCAGAGCAAATCACCTGTGTTTTCTTTGTTACAAAGCTGGTCATGCACGTGCAGAGTGTCCTAAAGCCAAAGCTTGCACAGCTGTCAATATGATACCTGAGTCTGATGCTGTTCCACATACGGGAAACGAATAGGCCTGCATGTGGAGGGGGTGAGTGCAAGGCCTAATGATGATCCCCCGTCATTGATAGATTATGATCTGGAATCAGTATATAAAAGTGTATGTGAAGAGTTTAGTTCCGAATGTACAGTTGTCTTTCAAAACACACAAAAACTTCAGCCATATAATGATCTGTTCTACACCACAGTGACTATTGGTGGAAAAGTTGAGGCGAAAGCAATGCTCGACAGTGGGTCAATGGCTTGCACTATGAGCTCCAAGATCTTACCTCAATTGCTGAGTACTGGTGTTTTGTCAAACCTTTCACTTGCCTCAACAGATGTCATTTTGGTTGGATGTGGAGGCACTAGAACAAATCCTTTGGGAGTGTGCGAGCTGGATGTGGACGTATACGGCTGTCATGTCATTGTTCCGACTTTGGTAGTCGATGGCCAGGGTGATGATCTAATTCTTGGCAGTAACCTCTTGAAACATTTGATTCATCAGCTGAGGGATTCTGCAGAGTTACAAATGATTGTATCTGAACAGGAGTACGATATCACTGAACAAAACAAGCTAATTGATCTGCTAGCCAATGTGGAGAGATGGAAAAACAGTACTGTCCCTGACTTAGTAGGAACTGTAAAGATAAAAAAGGCAGTGTCACTCGAGCCAATGAGCGAACATTTAGTCTGGGGGAAACTAGAAAGCAATCATGACATCTCAGCTGGCAGTGCTGTCATTCTGGAGCCCAGCAGAGTAAAATCAAGGCCAAGGTCAGTGCTGGTTGGAAAAACAGTAGTATTGATACGTAAGGATGGATGGGTTCCGCTTAAAGTGATAAACCCTTCTGAGAAAGTAGTGACTTTGAAAAGAAATTCTAAGCTTGCTGATGTTTTTCCTTGCATGGCCTTAGAGGATTTTGACTGTTCTGAATTTTCTGATGGTCGTTTATTTGATTTAGAACAAAAAGTTCAGAGAACAGCTGATGTTTTAACTGACAAACAGGATGAGATGAGCTTAACAGACACTCCAAGCACACCAGTCAACTCTGAAATAAACGATTCATGTGCTGCTGATGACACTGCAGTCTTACATGACTTAGGCCTAGATGACTTGGATGTGGAGTCTTGTGACGTGTCTGCTGACTGCAAAACAAAACTTATTCAGCTTATCTCGCAGTACCATTCTATCTTTTCCAGACACAAGTTGGACTGTGGAAAAGCAACAGGCTTTGTTCATCGCATTCGTCTGAGTGACGACAAGCCCTTTCGATTGCCGTATCGACGCCTTGCTCCGAATCAATATGACAAACTTCGGCAAGCTTTGAATGAGATGGAGGACCACGAGATCATACGAAAGTCTAATAGTGAGTTTGCATCGCCTCTTGTTTTAGTTTGGAAGAAGTCAGGGGATTTGAGAATATGCACAGACTTTCGTTGGATTAATGCTCGTACAATCAAAGATGCTCACCCGCTTCCCCATCAGACAGACGCTCTTGCTGCATTGGGTGGAAATGCTTACTTCTCGACCATGGACCTCACTTCTGGTTACCATAATGTGGAGGTGCATGAAGATGACCGAAAGAACACAGCGTTTACATCACCTTTTGGTTTATATGAATATAATCGTTTACCGCAGGGCCTGTGCAACAGTCCGGCTACCTTCATGCGAATGATGATGGAAATATTTGGAGACCAAAATTTCGTCAGCCTTTTATGTTATTTGGATGATGTCCTTGTGTTTGCACCCACAGAAGAGCTGGCATTGCAGCGCCTGGAAATGGTGTTCAA
The DNA here is from genome assembly GCF_025860055.1 of Xyrauchen texanus. Lineage (NCBI taxonomy): Eukaryota > Metazoa > Chordata > Actinopteri > Cypriniformes > Catostomidae > Xyrauchen > Xyrauchen texanus. The sequence goes on from NC_068276.1 coordinate 80,249, forward strand.
GCGTCTGAAAACTCATAATCTTAAGCTTGCCCCGAAGAAATGTCATCTCTTGCAGAGATCTGTGAAATTTTTAGGTCACATCATCAGCGCTGACGGTATTGCTACTGATCCAGAAAAAGTCAAAGCCATTGCTTCTGTCACTGAGGATGATCTTATGGTGGAGGGTACCAGTGTTCCCTGCCAGCAGAAGATAAGGTCTTTTCTGGGTATGGTGGTGTTTTACCAGCAGTTTATTGAGGACTGCTCGACTATTGCCAAACCATTGTTCAATCTTACTACAGGAAGAAAGGCTTCACGTGGAAAATGGAAGCGTCGAACATATCGGAGAGAGTTGTCTGCTTCAGATTGGACTGAGGAGTGTAGTCAAGCTTTTGTACAATTGAAGCAAGCCTTACTTGAGAAAGTCATGTTGGCCCACCCAAATTTTGATGAGCCATTTTTGCTTTCAGTGGATGCTTCAAGTAATGGGCTCGGGGCAGTTTTGTCCCAGGTTCCGGATGGTGGAACAATGGCTAGACCTATTGCTTTTGCAAGCAAGTCACTTACCTATGCTCAGTCACGATACCCTGCGCATAGATTGGAGTTTTTCGCTATGAAATGGGCTATCTGTGATAAATTTCATCATTGGCTTAGGGGTCAGAAATTTACAGTGTGGACAGACAACAACCCGTTAACATACATTCTGTCCAAAGCTAAACTGGATGCTTGTGAACACAGATGGGTTGCTAAACTAGCACCTTACCAGTTCGACATTAAGTACATCCCAGGTAAAACAAATGTAGTTGCTGATGCCCTGAGCCGAGAGCCCTTTGTCCACCCTAGCGTACTCCATCGTTTGACGAGAGTCCCTTATGATAAATTGCTGGCAGAAGCTGCAGCTGTGCGCACAGACTGTGTCCAAGATGTTTTTCGTTGGTCTACTCACCCCTTTGAAAGTACTTTTGATACTGGAGGAGTGGCTGTTGCCTGTCATATAGCTAAAGTTTCCTTACCTGGTATGATGTCAAAGCAGGAAGTGGAAGCTGTTCTGCACTCATGTAGGCATAGCGATAAAAATATCAAGTCACATGCCTTGTTGCTGCCTCACCTTCCACAAGCAATAATGCCATCTGAATCACCTGATGTTGATGTGATGCCCCATGAAGATCTAATAAAGAGACAACAGGAAGACAATGTTTTGAGCAGAGTGATTTGTTTTGTCGAGAGAGGACGGAGACCAAATAGGAGGGAACGACTGAATGAGCCAACAGCTGTTCTGAAACTTATGAAACACTGGGGAAAATTAGTGATGAAGAATGGTGTGTTGTACAGGGTTTCAAAGAATAGTTTCACCAAGAGAAAAACCTACCTGTATGTTGTGCCAGCCACAGTGAAAACCATGGTGTTGAAAGGTGTTCATGATCAAGCAGGACATCAAGGTCAACGACGGACTCTGTATCTTGCTCGGCAGAGGTTCTACTGGCAAGGTTCAGAGAAGGATGTGAGGGAGTATGTGAGGTGTTGTAGACGGTGTGTATTCAGCAAAACACCAGAGCCTGAGGGTCGGGCTCCTTTAGAGAACATCATTACCAGTGAGCCACTCGAACTAGTGTGCATAGACTTTTGGTCAGCGGAGGACTCAGCCAACAGGTCTGTGAATGTTCTTGTTGTAACCGATCACTTCACAAAAATGGCTAATGCCTTCTTGTGTCCAAATCAGTCTGCCAAAGCAGTGGCGCATCAACTGTGGTATAACTACTTTTGTGTTTACGGCTTCCCAGGACGTATTTCACTCAGATAGAGGAATTAACTTTGAGAGTGCCCCGATTGCTGAGCTGTTGACTGTTGCTGGGGTACAAAAATCTAGAACAACTCCCTATCATCCAATGGGTAACGGAGCCTGTGAGAGGATGAACCGGACACTGGGAAATCTGATACGTGCTCTACCGGCAAAGTCCAAACACAAATGGCCGCAAATGCTCAAGTCTCTAACTTTTGCTTACAATTGCACCATCCACGAAACAACTGGTTATGCCCCATTCCTGCTGATGTTTGGTAGGATTCCGCGGCTGCCCATTGACCTGGTATTTGAGACTGTTCTAGACAATCCTGACGTTGTGAACTATGACAGTTACGTTCAGGCTCTTCGCAGTGATCTGAAAGAAGCCATGCGTGTTGCACAGGCATCAGCAAACAAACAGCTGAAAAGACATGCTGAATTGTTTAACCGAAAAGTCAAAGGTGCCCCAGTCCAGATTGGTGACAGAGTCTTGCTTGCAAACAAGGGAGTTCGAGGAAAACGTAAGTTGGCCGACTTGTGGGAGAATACAATCTACACAGTGGTTGGGGTGAATACAGACAGCCATACTTACAGAATTCAGCATAGCTTCACTGGTGCTGAAAAGACTGTGCATCGGAATTTGATAATGCCAGTCAACTGTCTCCCTTTTCTTGACCCTGGCCCTGAATATGATGAAAATGAATTTCATCTGAATGATTCTGAACTGAGTGATGCCTGTGAGGCTGGTGTTGATACCTCCAATTACAGAACAAGAGTGTGGGTATCACAGCTGCCTTCTGAAGGCACAGATGACAGGTGTATGGATGATGTAGGCGAACTCAAGAATGCTTCTGTGTCAGCACAGACTGTTGATGTAGACCAGTCTTTGAGTCTTGGGTTCAATCTGGTTAATGACTCTGATCATTCACAATTGGAACCTAAGGATTCTTTAGTGGTTGAGTCGATTGTTGAGTCAGTGCATGTGCCAAATACAGGACAAACTGACCTGTCTGATCCTGTACACATGAGTACTTCAAAACCTGGCAGTATGTCTATTGAAAAATCTGAGACAATACTTAAGAATGTTTCCAGCACTTCACTTGAAAATTAATTGAGTCGTGTGAGATCTAGAGCCGGCAGGCTATTTAAACCAGTAACAAGGTTAATAGAGATTATGAATCAGAACAAGGTGACGTGTTAAGAATAAATAAAGAAATAATAAAACCAATGGAAAAATAAATAAGAGAACTGTTTGTTAACCAAAGCAAACTGGGAATGGATTTGAAAACAGCCCATTGTGTTCTAAACGAGTTCAAAGATATTGTTCTATTAAATTGTTACTGTATGAAATGTCAATATCTGTGTTCTGTATGCATAAGTAATAACTGATTGTAATGTGAGACCTGGAGAGTTGTAGTTTACATTGGGAATTGTGTATGTGTATCAATTTGTGTCCAAGGTTTTGAGAAGTCACAGATCAACTAACATGTAACAGACATGTTTGTCTATAAGTGTTCAGGGGAATGGCCAACCTCTTTTCACTTTAATTCCTATGGGGAATAGTGTTTTTCACTGAAATGAATTGTGACTATTTCTATGGGTTTAAAAAAAAAAAAAAAACCTTGGAATAATGCTTATATTGCTTGTTATATATATTTATGGGTTTGGTACCTGTTTTATTTTTGGTGGTCAGTGTCAATGTTATTTATTTTTGTATTTTTTTTTTCTTCTGTTTTTTTTAAGGGTGTAAGCAAGTGGAATTCAGCAAGGGGGAGTGTAACAGGGTTAAAAAGGTGTTTCCACTTGCCTTGTCTATTATAAGTGTATGTGCCTTTAATTATAATCGACCCGCACTATCTCTGTTCATTGGCTGGTGTCTTGTTGAGAACTGGTTCCGGTTAGGTCATTAATTTTCACGCCAGTCAAGAGAGTGTTTGTGGTGGAACCTTTAAGAATGCTGTGAAACTGATCACCACATTTGAATGTGTTTTAACAGAAATAAATAATCCACCCAAGGCGTGAGATGGTGTTGGTGGTCTCTATTATTACACACAACGCAGATATGAAGTTAGGAACCGTTACACTTGACACCGCTGCGGCGAGCGAGACGACGGATGGCGGGTTTGGTGATTCCCTGGATGTTATTACGCAACACTTTGCGGTGACGCTTAGCGCCTCCTTTCCCAAGACCTTTACCTCTTCCAGACATGATGACTGTAGTTCGACGAACAATCGTAATGAGGAAGGAGTTACAGCATTTACATTTGCCTACAGGACCTAGTAGAAACACCACACTGAAGGCGGAGCCAACGTCCCGTTTTATCACAGTTCACATGTTTGACCCAGAGCCGTTGAAAAATATGTGGGGACAAATATCAAAAATCATGATATGTGGGGACAAATCTGCAAATGGATTTAACAACAATCCCACAGCAAGGCAATTTAAATCAGCTTTCAAAAGAACAGCAAGACAAGCCATCAGAGCTAGTGGCAGCTGTTGTCGCCCTGACAGTGACACTGGAGGCAACATCTTCTGATATGCATATCAGGCAGTGACGTTCAGCATGAAACTAAACAATTTATTATTTGACTACTAAATATTTGAGTGGTGCACCATGAAACTTAGGTAAAAACGTAATCCTACGTATAAACAATATTTACGGAAGACTCCGATCAGGACTAACGGTTGGAATAAAAAACTTTACGTCCCAACTTAAGACCTTAAGCACAGCTATTTACTCATCCTCATGTCCTTCCAAACCTGTATGACTTTTTCTGTGGAACACAAAAAATGACAATTTAAAGAATGTTTTTGTCCATATAATGAAAGTCTATGGTGACAGAAACAGGCTATTTCACTCACCATTTACTTTCCATATATGGAATACAAAATACCTTTTTGCTAAAGAAAGTTACATGTATTTGGAAGGACATGAGGTTGAGTATATGATGACAGAATTGACATTTTTGGGTCAACTTTTCTATTAACATTAAAAGTTATAATTATCAGAAACAGTCATTTGATAAGACTATTGCTATAAACTGCATGTTGCAAAAGTATCTTCATTGCAAATAAAAAACTGATAGTATCATATTTTTTACTCTGGTATTTATTTTTGTCTCTTCCTGTTAAAACAGCTCTGCAGTGAAGCCCGGCTGACAACTGACTCCTCATACAGATTTTCCTCCTGTTGCAAACCAATTCAGGTATTATCTAACATTCAGTTGGTTGATTATTGAAATCCAAGCTGAAAACTTACCTTGTTTAACGTCTACAATATCCATGTGCTCCTCGTCAAGCTAACATTAGCTACATCGCTCATATTCATTTTGCCTAAGAAAATAACCACAATGAATTTTCAACGTAAACAAAAGTTACAAAGTATAATTATGTATTCAGAATAACAACTTTAAAGCCTGCAAAACATATGTTTGAAAATGTCAACTGATATCTTACCTCAATTTCTTCAACTTGTTTCTATTGAAGTAACACGCTGAACGTAATGCTGCTGCAATAAAGAGTAACATAACACGCTCACACTTACAATAAGCAGGGGGGAAAAACGAGAGTCCAAATAAAATTACACACCAAAACAGATGATTTCCCAATGAGACCCATAGGAATATGGAATCTTAGGGAATACAAAGATGGCGGTGCAGTAGCTTCACTGTTGTGACGTCATGAGCAATCCGGTTATATATATATAGATCGTTGGTTGCGACACTGTCATAAGTCTTCACAGCAGAGATGGTGGCAGTTCTCTGGGCATTAAGGTGGGATGAAGATAATAACAGAAGCATTCAGTCATATGTAGTGACTCGGCAGCAACTTTAGATACAATTAAAGATACTAAAACTAAATCCAGACCTAATTTACTTGTGGAAATTATGCAGGTGTTATATAGAATTCAAAGCAGCGTATGAGGTGGGGTTTCTGTGGGTTCTGGCGCACATGGGTGTGGAGGGTAATGAGGAGGCAGATGAGGTGGCAAAGAAGTCGGTGCAGGAGGAAAGAGTTCAAATCAATTTACAGTATGGGTCACCAGATTACACAGAAATAATAAATGGGTCAGTAAAAGAAATGTGGCAAAAAATCATGGGAACAAAACAATTGTAGAGAAAGGAAAATGTACATTTAGAAGTAAGAGAAGAGATGCTGTAGTCTTATCCGGTTTGGGCATTGTGGGCTCGCTCTAATTGGTAACCATCCTGATGGAAAATGTGAATGTGTAGACCAGGAAACGGTGAAGCATGTATTAGTTCATTGTAGAAAGTTCTCTCGTCCAAGGAAGTATATAACTGCAGATTTAAATTTATTGACATATTTGCCATTTGAAGCCATGGGAGACTGACATTGATGACTTGGAAAGCCAGTTATCTACAAATGATCCAAAAAGCAATAAGGTATGTGATATTCAGAAACCGCACTCCGTATTCCTCCAAAATAATCACGGAGTTCAATCAATGCCTCTACACAACAAAAACTGAACATTGCACCCTTCATGAAGGCAGGATTTACTGCAGGACTGTTGTACCTAATAACCTGGCAGCTGTATATATGCTTAAAGGCTTCATAGAAATGCCACAACTGAATATTGTAATAGTGGAGTGCAAACACCAACAGTAACCCAGACAAGCCCTCTTCCACATTTTTGCAAATATGTAAATAATATACATGGGACATACAATTAATTTGAACAGAGGCATTTACACATCTTTGCTTTCAGCTACTAGCCTTCACTTTGTGTCATGGGACAGTCCTAATGCAGGTGAAGAGATAGAATAATGTATACCGACACTGCACGGCCTTGTGGTGGGAACAGGTATAGGGAGAGAAGACTCATTACACAACCAAGATATGTGGAATATACGTTTATGCTCCCATGCATTACAAATGGTCTCTTAGGCCAGCTGATTGTGCACAAGCACAAAACTGAAGTCATATTTTGTTCTCACCATCACCAATAACCGTGAAAATGTTCATTTTCTAGAAGAAATGTTCTTTTGCTCTATTTGAGAATGCCAAACGAAGATCTCATAGTGGCGAATCAAAATCTACCAGACATACAAATCAAGTCAAAAGTACTACCAACAATTATTATAAATGAACTGGAAAATCGACTCTTTGAGGGTAAATGAAGTGGCTCTTAAAAGAGCCTTTGGGGCAGATGTGAATGACGTCGCTGTGGATTTAAGCGCGCTCTCCGCGAATGCGGCGGGCCAGCTGGATGTCTTTGGGCATGATGGTGACCCTCTTGGCGTGGATGGCGCACAAGTTGGTGTCCTCGAACAGACCGACCAAATAAGCCTCGCTGGACTCCTGCAGGGCCATGACGGCGGAGCTCTGGAAGCGCAGATCCGTCTTGAAATCCTGAGCGATTTCTCTCACCAGACGCTGGAAAGGCAGTTTGCGGATCAGCAGCTCAGTAGACTTCTGATAACGGCGGATCTCTCTCAGCGCCACGGTACCGGGCCTGTAACGATGAGGCTTCTTGACTCCACCGGTGGCGGGGGCGCTCTTGCGGGCGGCTTTAGTAGCGAGCTGCTTCCTCGGAGCTTTTCCACCGGTGGACTTGCGAGCGGTTTGTTTGGTTCTTGCCATGATCACGAGATTCTCTGCTCCGTTCAACACAGTAAGTAAAGATAATCGGCACACCGCTGCTATTTAAAGCCGTGTGCGATCACGCGCTCAGTGTGGTGAGGGTTTAGAGGCGTGTGATTGGCTGATGTGGATGTGTACGCATGACAGTTGACCAATGACTGTGCGGCACATCTTTTCAAACAAGCGGCGACAGTTTCCCGCTCAAAATCATTTGTTCAGTTCAACTCAATGCGCATTAAATCACGTTTCTTTGTCCAGCTTTTATACTCAAGTACTATAATTTATTTAAAATTATGAATGTAGCATGATGAATTGTAATAACTAATAAACAGGTAATAGCAGTAGCAGATTTAATTATAAGAAATACTTCATTAACGCATTTGCGTACTTGGGGCAGGAATAAAACGTAGACATAAATATATTGGGTTAAAATGTGTAGATTATTTATACACGGATCCCACAACTGCATCTGTCATTCAATCACTTTGTTTCACATTATGTGAGAAAACAGCGCTTAAAACAATATAATCTGCAGTTGATTTTTTTAATGGTTCCCTTCCATTTATTTCATGCAAGTGTGTAATAAATGGCCAATGAAACGTGAGTAAAAGAATAATTCACTCTCTCATAGTTCAAGTGTGTGGCTCTTAAAAGAGCCTTTGTGTTTGTGACAGACTTCAGTCCGTTTACTTGGTCTTGCACGGGTTTCTCGGTCTTCTTGGGCAGCAACACAGCCTGGATGTTGGGCAGCACCCCACCCTGAGCGATGGTCACTCCACCCAAGAGTTTGTTCAACTCCTCGTCGTTCCGCACTGCCAGCTGCAGGTGACGGGGAATGATACGGGTCTTCTTGTTGTCCCGAGCGGCGTTTCCGGCCAACTCCAGGATCTCAGCGGTGAGATACTCGAGCACAGCGGCCAAATACACAGGAGCACCGGCGCCAACGCGCTCAGCGTAGTTTCCTTTGCGGAGCAGTCTGTGCACACGGCCGACGGGGAACTGCAGTCCCGCCCTTGATGAGCGAGTCTTCGCCTTCGCTCTCGCCTTACCGCCGGTTTTACCTCTGCCGCTCATTTTCAATTCAACTGAACTACTACAATACAATGTAGAAACAGAATACTCAGTGTGACGCAGTCAACGGTATTTAAAGCAGGCTGTCAGTCGTCTATTGGCTGGAGTGTGTAAAACATTCTAACCAATCACAGAACTTCCCTCCGAACTCTAAACTCCTCCCTCTTATTTCTCCGCTACATTCTGTGTTCATGAGAAACTTCCAGCTGAACGAGTTTTAAATAGTTTAATTCAATAATAATATGGTCAAATATATCTGACCAGAAGTAAATTACATAATATTTCAGTGATAGTCACAATCGATGCAGTTATTCATATAAAAAGTTGTCAGATGCAAGATGTTGGTGCAATTACCTTCATTTTATAGTTTTATGAAACACTGATTTTGTCAGGCGGGTGAAACTGAATATCACGTTTCATCACCGCGTTTGACATTTTCTGTATATGCAGCTTTAAGCTTTTTGTGTTTTTGGTTTATTAGTCATAGTCAGGAGTAATTTTGAACTTTCACAACCAATCAAATAAAACATCACATTTACAATAAATATAAAATACAAAAACAAATCCAAGTGTCGCTCTTTTATATGAAATAGTGGGTGGCTCTTAAAAGAGCCGTTTTGAGGGAGAAACTCGGAAGATCATTTACTTCTTTTTGGGAGCTGCTTTCTTAGGCTTGGCTGCTTTAGCCTTTGCCGTTTTGGGTTTGACAACTTTGGCCTTTTTGGGGCTCTTGGCTGCTTTTTTGGCGGCTGCTGGTTTCTTTGCCTTCTTGGGGCTCTTCGTTGCCTTTTTAGCGGCTGCTGGTTTCTTCGCCTTCTTGGGAGATTTCTTGGCGGCAGGTTTCTTAGCCGCGGCACTCTTGGGCTTCTTAGCAGCGGCGGGTTTCTTGACTGCGGCCTTCTTGGCTTTAGGAGCGGCTTTCTTGGCGGGTTTCTTCGTGCTCTCGGCTTGTTTCTTGTTGAGCTTGAATGAGCCGGAGGCGCCGGTCCCTTTGGTCTGCACCAGAGTCCCTTTAGTCACCAGACTCCTAACGGCGATCTTGACGCGGGAGTTGTTCTTCTCCACATCGTATCCATCGGCGGCGAGAGCTTTCTTCAGGGCGGCGAGAGACACGCCGCTCCTCTCCTTTGACGCGGTCACAGTTTTGACGATGAGATCACCGACGCTTGGACCCGTTTTCTTGGGTTTGGCAGCAGATTTCTTCTTGGGCGATTTGGCCGGCAGGGCGGCTGCAGCTGGAGCGGTTTCTGCCATCTCTCTGATCGGATCTGTAATCTCACAAACACACACGAGCACTGAGTGCAGTAATGAACAGCGACTGAGCGGCGCTGCGCTCTTAAAACCCTCATGAGAACCTGAAAGACTCAATCCGCTCGTGACAGCGTCTGTGTGCCTCCGAGAGCCGCTCGCGCTTGTGTTTTCTCCTCTCACATTTAGAGCAAAACTGGAGCGATAAAACAGTTTAATGGACTGAAAACAATGTGAACACAGAGCAGGAGTTCTGCGCTTTATCTGGAGACTAAAACACGCGACGAGGAAACTTTTAGTTTTATGTCTAAACTTCAAATCCACATCGCGCACCAGCTATTGGAAAAGACCGCGTGTGATTTGGATGTGATTTTCATGCAGAAATGATTATATTTGATTGAACGCGTCTTCTGTGTTTTCAACACACACTTTGATAATGACTTTAATGAAATGAGCATCACTGAGGGACTTGTGGACTGTTTCATACAGGAGTTGTTTTGGGCAGATTGAAGCACACGCTCCGTGTCTGTTTGTGACTCATGTGTGTTCAGCTGCTGCTTCTTGTGTGTTTGTTGGTTGTCATTTGTCTAAAATCAAATACTGACGTTGAATCTGAAGCTTTGTGTTGTTTTTTTTTTTATTTATTTTTCCCTAGCTTTTGGTATGTGACTAACTAAAACTACTGATAATGAAAATGTTGATTGTAGTTCATATATTTGAGCTTTTATTGTCTAAATTATATAATCATGAAGAATACACAGACAAAAAATATTTAATTTTTGTCTGTTTATTCTTCATGTACAGAGCATGGAATAGTTTTAACTGAAGATGTAACATTCTTTATTAATAATGGGGCATTTTTTTTTATTATTATTGTATAAAATTAAAAACTCGTTGATTGTATTTTTTTCCCTATTGTTTGTATTCTTTTGATATGTGTTGTATACTCGTGATCACATTTTATTGCCAGTGTCATGTTGGCACTTACTAGAGCAAAGACTTGTATTTGTAGCAACATTTTAATTATATTCAGAGTTCAAATTTGTCTTTGAATACAGATGTGTCTGCTATGGGTTCTGTGTTGCTCTTTGTTAATACTGATAGTCAATGAAGAACATTGACTTGTCTTTTAAATTGTTCATATACGCTGCAGGTTTGCACAAATATATATTTGTATATTTTAATACTGCTAAAGTAGTTTCAATTTATGCTATATGAACATAAGTGAAATACTTTTTTTCCCCAATAATTTTAATTGTCATGTAAAGTCAACATAAATGATAATAAAAAAATGACTAACAAAAAAGTATATAGTAGCCATGACAAAGTTTTATTAAGTTTAAATGTCCAGTTTGTTAAATAAGGTTGAATAACTTAAGTAAAGCTATTTTAAAGTCACACTGAAAAAAATTTGAAGTGGGGTTTACTGGAAAAAACCTAGGAAACAATTTCCACGTAGAAATTGCTAGTAAATTTAACAGAGCTTAATTTCAAGTAAAGGTTACACACAATTCTTTGAGGCTTTTAAATAGAAATTCTCAAGTAAATTTAACTTTTTAATACTCCGCTTCAAGTAAATTTTACTGACTCTTAGTTTGTACACTTTACTCAAGCCATGTAGCATTGAATTAAGCCATGAAGACAGCTAAATGTACTAGCAATTCAATGTATTTTTTACTAACATGTCATATTTATCCTTTTGAAATGCCAAAGTAATATTAACTTAACTTTTAACAATATTTTTAACATTAGTTGTATTCATTTGTTTAGTATTAATAATTATACTGTGTTTAATAATATCTGAACAAACGCAAATAACATGAATTGACAGACAACATTTTACATACAAATATTTTTAATTCATTTTTTAAAACTGTGTAAAAAAACAGTAATAAATGTATCTTTAAATACATTAATATTTTGGTCAAAGGATAAGAGAAAGAGTAGAATAAAACAACACCCAAACAACCATCTGTCCACATCACTTTTACATCTTTGTTCAGAGAACCATCTGGATATATCTGCTTTTACATCTACATACAAAGGAACAAATACAAAGTGTTAAAGTGCACATATTGAGTGTCCACAACTAACAGACTTACATTAGTAGCTTAGTGTGCAAAGAGTGAACTTTTGGAGAAAATTTTAGAACATCCAGCTCAAGAAAGATCTTTTGAAACACTTAAAATGTGCTTCTCAGCTTTGAGGAATAGTTGAAGTTCAAGGAGTAAATTAAACCCAGACACGCATTTGTGAGATTTTTTACATCCAACCAGCACCTCAGTTCCCTCAATGACAATGATCACATCGGCTGGAGTGGAGCCTTCTGCTGCAGTGCTGCAAAGTACAATGATCTTCATCACATGTTCAGCTGAAGCCATCTTTGATTATGTCTTTGCTGACATCCTGTCAAATACACGTAAATGTGAAGTGGTCAATATACTGTCCAATATATTGCATGTTGTCTTTGTGCATGAAGTGATTCAGTGGGTGAAACTTACAGTCTCCACAGACAAGCTGTTCAGAATGTACACAACTATTTTTGAAATCATAGAAGAAATAAGAAGTAATGTAAAAATTTACCTGGTAGTCTTTGATGAGCTCCTCAGATGATTCTCCCAGAAAGATGAGGCAGCGGATAATAGCATCTTGCCTACCTTCGTGTTGCTGTTAAAAACATAAGTCAGTTAATGTCATGAATAACTGTGTGCTTTTACATGTAACTACAGAGACAGGAAGCAGCAAGATGTCAGAACCCTCAGATGGTACGATAACTAGGAATGTTGATGAATAATCGATGATTGATTATTTGTTGTTAATGATTTGATCGATAAAGCTTATTGAACTAGACAACAGTTAGAGACAAGACTGTCTCTACACATCATTCACTTAATTTGTCTATTGATGAACATTATATATACCGCATATACCATAATAATGTGTAAAACAAGAAGAAAAAAAAAGCACTGCTGATCTGACATTCTTCCTGTACCATCAACACCAACAATCATGTTAGTTCTCGCAGAGTGCATGAGGTTAATCACCAATATAGAGCCGTTCTCCACCTACAGTTTATTGTTAATAATTAATCAATTTGTATTAACATAAATGATTGTTGCTTAAGTAATTTTCCTAAAATTTGTATCCCTATACATAACATATGTTTTTCCCTGTCAAAAAAAAACAAAATTCGAAAAGATCACACAGAATTTAAGTGTAATTATGAAACTTTTACACTTTACTTGACTGAGTGAATCCAGCACGCTTCTTATTTCTGTGCCTGCAACCCCACCCTTCATCTCAAATATGGCTAGGAGTAAGTCCAGTTTTCCCAAAACGGTTTGCTCCAGGTTAAGTGGTTATCCTCCTAAACATAAAGATGAAAACAAAATGTCATGTATTACAGTGACAATCAAAATGATGTGCACCTTTACATTTGGTAGCAGACTTTATTATTATTAATATATATATTTTTTTAAAATACATTTTACTTTTTTAACCTCAGTTTCTCCAAATGGAAATGGTGGCAAGTAGTTTACTTCAGCCTTCTTGGCCCTTTTCATGCCTTTGGGGGTAACCTTTACATTTGTAGTCTTTTTTTTTGTTTTCCTTCCTAACTTTTCACCTCCAGCTCTGGGTAAGCAAGCTGACAGCCTTTTTTCACACCCATCTCATGACATGTCACCTAGGGGGAAAGAAAAAATATAGAGACTGTGTTTGTCTGTCTAATTATCTAAATCTGTACAGTACTGTCAATTTAATCAGTATTGTATATGTAGTAGAGTGAGTGTTTGTGGTACCTTACCTTGAATATGCTGCTTCAGCTAAATGGTGAATCCTCAATCTATGGAATGGATATATAAATTGTTGTGCAGCTATTCCTGACAAAACATTGCATACACAATATTAATGCATAAAATGCATTTTCAGGTTTTGATTAATTTGATTGTAAGAAATATCCACTTAATCAATCCTCTGCTGTTTTTGTTCTGTCTTCTAAGGCATCCCATTATTGTTTTACTGGAATAAAACGAATCGGTTACCTAACGTAACCTCGGTTCTCTCTAGAAGAGGGAACGAGTATTGCGTAAGCTAGCTTACGCTACGGGAAAGATTAATCTTTTCTGAGATATTGAAGCCAAAAAATTATCCTTAATTTTGTATCCATTGTCAACGCAGTGCGGCAGCTGCAGACCTTGAGCGGGCTAGCTAGCGAGCTCATAGGTTGCTCTGCGGCAACTGCTGCAGCCTACAGACGAACTTGAGTGAACTTGCGTCCAATGACAGGCGCCCGCGCCGTAACTGTATCAAAGCCCGCCAAAATGGGCGTGGCTAGAGTGCATATAAGCGTAAGTTCGTAGGCTGGAACCCTGGTTTTCATTGAATGAAGCGAAAATCGCCGTGGCGCGAAGCACGGCCGGCTACGCTAATACTGTTCCTCTTCTAGAGAGAACCGAGGTTACGTAAGGTAACCGATTCGTTCTCTTACGAGAGGTTCTCTCAGTATAGCGTAAGCTAGCTTATGCTACGGGAACCCATTGTCAACGCTGTGCGCGCCAAGCATCCACTGCATGAGCCCCGGGTGGGGGACCCGGGGAGCCCTTGTGAGTGGGGGAATAATATTTGGCCGGCAAGAGTGTGGGCCAGTGTGTGTGTAATACATAAGCACATAGTGGGAAGGAAAAGACAGAGGGCGGTGCCGGTCTGTGTGGAATGTGTCCCATCAGTGCAGCTCACCAGGGGAGCTGTAGCGTATTAAACCGCTAGTAGTTTCAGCCTGCAGGGCGGGCACTTCCAGATTGTAAAATCTGACAAAGGTGGAGGGGAAGCCCAGCCCGCTGCCACACATATGTCGTGAATGGAAATCCCGCTGGACCATGCCCACGAGGAGGCCATGCCTCTAGTGGAGTGAGCCCTAATGCCTAACGGGCATGGTAGGTCTTTTGACGGTACGCGGCAGCAATAGCGCCCACTATCCACCTAGACAGTGTCTGTTTCGAGGCGCGAAACCCTTGGTGCGCCCTCGAACTAAACGAAAAGCTGCTCAGAGCGTCTGAAAGAGGCGGAGCGCGTAGTATACAATCTCAGTGCTCTGACTGGGCAAAGGAGATTGGCGTCGCGTTCGCTATCGGATGCTGGCAGCACCGATAGGGAAATGATTTGTGCTCTGAAAGGAGTACCGATCACTTTGGGGACATAGCCGTGTCTAGGCTTTAAAATGACCTTGGAGTCACTTGGTCCAAACTCAAGACACGCAGCGCTGACAGACAGCGCGTGAAGGTCTCCCACACGTTTAACTGATGACAGGGCAGTCAGAAAAACGGTTTTTAGTGAAAGGTATTTCAAATCCACGGATTGAAGCGGTTCGAAAGGGGGGGCTTTCATAGCTTCGAGAACTACGGAAAGATCCCAGATAGGAACCGATGGGGAGCGCGGGGTTCATCCTTCTAGCTCCCTGAGGAAGCGGATGACCAGCTCGCTTTTTCCCAGTGACTGGCCGTGCAGGGGTTCAGCGTAACGCCGCGATGGCCGCCACGCACACTTTGAGCGTGGATGGGGATCTGCCCTTATCCAGCAGCTCTTGTAAAATCACGAGCAGCGACGTACACCCCACATGTCCGTGGGTCCAGGTCTCTGTCGGTGCACCATTTTGAAAACACAGACCATTTGGACGCATAGAGTCTTCTCGTGGAAGGGGCTCTAACGTGTATGATAGTGTTTATTACTCCATCTGGCAAAGCGACGGGTAGTCGCTGATCACCCATGCGTGCAGCCCAGCTCTGGGTGGGGATGCCAGATCGCGTCGCGAGCTTGAGAGAGTAGATCTGCTCTCACGGAATGGGCCACGGGCTGTCAGTGACAGCCGCGTAAGCTCGGGAACCATGTCTGATTCTCCCAGCGCAGGGCTATGAGGAGCACCGAGTGACGCGTTTCCCTGATCCTCTGCATTACCTGTGGCAATAGCGAGACGGGAGGGAAGGCGTAAAGCGGGCGGTTGGGCCAGTCCTGGGCCAGCGCGTCCTTGTTTTTCGAGAAAAATACTGGGCAGTGAGAGTTCTCTTCTGACGCAAAGAGGTCTATCTCTGCTCTGCCGAATATACTCCATAACTTCTGGACTGTTTGAGTGTGACTCTGATCTGCTGGCGGCCCGTGGCCCAAGCCCGGCGAGACGCGCGGGTGTTTAGCCAATGCTGAAGCGGGCACATGCACAGTAAGCCCAGCTGAAGTACTGCTGCGGCTGAGGCCATGTAACCTAGCATTCTCTGAAATTTTTTCAGAGGCGTGAGGCTGTTCAACTGAAAGGACGCGGCTAGTCGCTGAACACGGCGCGCGCGCTGTGTAGATAAGCGAGCCGTCATCGCCATGGAGTCT
This sequence comes from Xyrauchen texanus, assembly GCF_025860055.1. Taxonomy (NCBI): domain Eukaryota; kingdom Metazoa; phylum Chordata; class Actinopteri; order Cypriniformes; family Catostomidae; genus Xyrauchen; species Xyrauchen texanus. Next base: position 96,301 of record NC_068276.1, read on the forward strand.
AGTTCTATTCCAAGGAAGGAAATTGCCTGACTGGGCTGTAGTGACTGAGGAGAACTGTCCTGTGAGACAGAAGCTCCGTATGTGACTGTGCCAAAATCAGCCAATCGTCCAAATAGTTCAGAATTCGCAAGCCCTGACTCCGCAGGGGTGCGAGCGCCGCATCCATGCACTTCGTGAAATTACGGGGTGCTAAAGACAGGCCGAACGGATGGACAGTGTATTGATAAACCTGGCCGTCGAAGGCGAATCTCAAGAATGGCCTGTGACGGGGGATTTATCTGAATCTGAAAGTAGGCTTTCAGATCGAGAGAAATAAACCAGTCCCCCTGGCGCACATGCGCGAGGAGTTTTCCTGATTGTAAGCATTTTGAACGGTCTTTTTGCGAGCACTTTGTTCAAAACCCTGATATCTAATATTGGTCTGAGGCCGCCGTCTTTCTTGGGGACAAGAAAATAACAGCTGTAAAACCCCGACTCGCTCAGAGAAGGTGGCACTCTCTCTATGGCCCTTTTGCACAGAAGGTTTGCTATTTCTGAACGAAGCATGCAGGCTGCTTCCGTGTTTACAGTAGTTTCGAGCCGCGCTCTGAAGCGGGGAGGGCGGCGATCGAACTGTAGCAAATAGCCCTGTTTTATTGTGCTTAACACCCATTTGGATATCCCTGGGATAGCTTTCCACGCTTTGAAGCGTAACGCTAGCGGGTGAATGGCCAAGTCGCTCTGATTGCCGCGACACAGCGCAGCTGAACAGAATGTGTGAGCGCGCTTACTGTGCTTATGCATGACTGCTCGCAGACAGCAGGGACAGGCTGTTCTGTGAGTGACTTCCCGATTGAGGTGAATGGGGAAAAAGTCACATCTGTGAAGTGATGCGCGAGCATAGTCACGGGCATGGGACTAACATACAGAGAGGTGTTGCTGGCCGTGTGACAGAGCGGGCAGAGAAGGGGCACGCGCACGGATTTGTGGGCGCGTTTATTGACTCTAACACTCGAGCTGGCTGTGCCTGCTTTATGTGAGTGGGCTCTGATAGGGACACGGGAAGTGTAATGCTTGTGTGAACACTGGATTGTGGGCACATTTTCTACACATAAGGCATGTTTGCTTTTCACAAAATGTATTTTGTTCGCCGTGAAAATGGCATTTGAGTGCAGGCAAGCGGGCAGTATCACCGGCTTGTTGGCTGCTGAATCCACCACTGCAGTAGCCTGAGAGAAGGGGACTGACAGGGGGGCGAGGCTTTAACGGTGGTCCGGCCGCGGCGGGGACTGAGCCGTCGTTTCCTTAACAAAGCTAGGAGGACTTCGGTTGCTCAGATTTCAGTGCAATCTTAGTCCAAGGCCCGCAGGGGGGCGGCGGTCTGCGGCGGCTGTCTGAGCGCGTTCTAGGGCGGCCGCCCTGTCGACGCTGAGAAGTCTGGCTTTGCTGAGCTGGGCGCTGTGAAGAGGCTCGTGCAGGAGGCTGGTCACGTGGGTGGCCTGCAGAGGAGCTAGCGTGACGAGGCAGGAAGAGATTCATGGCTTGGGTGGCTTTCTGGACTTCCGAGAAATGGTCAACAATGCCACTCACCGCGGAACCGAAGAGACCGGACGGAGAGAGCGGCGCGTTGAGGAACGTGGAGCGCTCAGCTTCTCCCATATCGGCTAGTGTTAGCCATAGGTGTCTCTCGGTCACAGTCAGCGTGGCCATGCACTTCCCTAGGGCTTGAGCTGCAGCTTTGGTGGCGCTGAAGGGCGAGATCCGTCGCGCTCCTTAGATCTGAAACAGCCTCTGGGTGCCTGCCTTTCTCATTCTCGGAGAAGGTCCGCTTGGAGGATCTGTAAAACGGCCATGGAATGCAGAGCAGATGCGGCTTGGCCAGCGGTCGGCAAAGGCGCGTCCAACACAGGCGGAAGTAATTCTGCAGGCCTTAGACGGGAGCACTGGCTTAGACCGCCATCTCGCGGAGGGCGGGCAAAGGTGTGCTGCTATCGAATCCTCGACCGGGGGGATGGAAGAGTAGCCCCTCTCCCAGAGCAAGAGAGGTGGCGTTAGTTCTTCCTCGACTCCGGCGCGGGTCCTGCTGGATTCCTGGGCCGAGGAGGAGGCTTGGGAGCCTGACCACTCCTCGCTGTCCGAAGCCATGATGGAACAGCAGCCCTTATACTCCGCCTCGTCATCCGAGATGGCAACAGTGCGGCCGCTCGGCGGCAACTGCGCGTCCCGGGAGGGCGGGGAGGGTGAAAGCGAGGCTCGAGGGAGAGGCTCCGGCGAGGTAGTCGCTTCTAACACCGGTTCCGGCAGCCTTTGGGAGTGGCGCTTCTTTCTGTGCGGCGAAACGAAAGGCAGCGCGGCGGCTCCGGTTTTGAGTGCTTCGAGTCGAGCCCGCAGGGTCGACATCGGAAGCTCCTCGCAGAGGTCGCATCCGCCCGTCAGCGGCGCAGCTCTGCATGTTCCAGTCCCAGGCAGAGAGCGCAGATGAGGTGGCGGTCTCCGGCGCTGAGAGGGCGCGGCATGAGGCGCAGGTGGTGCGAGGCATCTTAAAAAGACGCTCGTTGCTCTTTTGTGAAGTTCGCTGAGGAACTTGCTTGCTCTAAAAAGGATACGTCGCCGGATGGCGTAGCTTGCAGGATGGCTGAAGGTGGCGAAGACGGCCGGCTTCTTCGAGCGCTGTCCAAGTTTGCTAGATGCCCCTCGAACGGCGACGTGGCTTCTGCAGTTCAGAGATGCGAAGAGCTTCGCTGAATAGATGAAAATCAGGGTTCCAGCCTACGAACTTACGCTTATATGCACTCTAGCCATGCCCATTTTGGCGGTCTTTGATACAGTGACGGCGCGGGCGCCTGTCATTGGACGCAAGTTCACTCAAGTTCGTCTATAGGCTGCAGCAGTTGCCGCAGAGTAACCTATGAGCTCGCTAGCTAGCCCGATCAAGGTATGCAGTTGCTGCACTGCGTTGCCAATGGATACAAAATTAAGGATAATTTTTTGGCTTCAATATCTCAGAAAAGATGAATCTTTCCCGTAGCGTAAGCTAGCTTACGCAATACGAGAGAACCTCTCATAAGAGAACTATCAGACTATGCGCAAATTGATTTGACTAAACTGCAAGCCGATTGAGGCTGCTTTAAATAAATTACAATTCACTGTGAGATCTGACAAAAACAAAAAACAAAGGTGATTTGTTCAGACACTGAGCATCGGCAGTTCTGATTCTACACAGCTTGCGAGTGCCGTGATAATGTCATACAACTCATACGGTTTCTGTCATATGTAGTTTATGTATGTATGACATTCCAATTATACGTTCTGTGGAGGGCTCCACTACAGTGCACGGTGCATTTTGTTCGACA